>NW_019214427.1:0-199838 GCF_002532875.2 Varroa jacobsoni | reverse complement strand
CCTCAAGCGACGGTCTCTGGCCTCTGGCTCGTCAGCCCGTAGGACCGCTCGACAGCCGCTTCACCCATCTACTGACCCCCTTGCCCCCCCCCCCCCCCCCCCCCCCCCCCCCCCCCCACCCCCCCCCCCCCCCCCCCACCACCCCATCTGTTCTCGTCTGCTGCCGTCCAGTCCTTCCCCCCGCCCCCCCCCCCTCCCCCCCCCCCCCCCCCCCCCCCCCCCCCCCCCCCCCCCGCTGCAGTCTCAGATCAACCTGGAGCAGCAACAGTCAGTTGACTGTTGCTGCTGCTCCGGAGAAAGCTTCTCCCTGCTACTCCTACCTGACAAGGTCTAGCCGCCCACTGGCTTCTAGTGCCGTGACGATCGCAATGCGACGACGAAAGACGACTTGACGTAGTCCTATTAGGGAAACAGGGTGAAAGGTGCCCCTTGGTACGACTCAGGTTGTTGTACTATATAGCTTCTGCTACCGGTGCTAGCTCACCCAACCAGTCATCAGCCGCAGTTAGAAATAACTAACACGTTGCGAATGTCGGCCTGGATACCAGTAGCGTCTCAAATGAGAGCAGACGAAACAGGCCGAAGAAACGGCCCCGTTGCTGTCTATCTCCAGAGAGGAACGTAGAGCTCGGACAAACCATACAACTACCAGCAACGTGTGGTTTAATTATTAGCCTTAAAAAGTTATCTGGGCTGGGCTTGTTAAAATGATATGAGCACGATTATTTTGACATGCACATTGATTAAGCGATACTAAATTGATAGACCCTGTTAATGCTGCGTATACGAGGCCAATCTCCCCTATCCAGGGGGGTGCTAAGCACATGTTTTCGACTATTGCACACATCGATTAGTAAATTAATTGAATTCAGCTAAAATTGGCTGCTACAATCATGAGTGTATATCTTACTGTGTATGGTTTGCCGCTGTTAAGTTGCCATACTTCGCTCAACGTACCTTTTACGAAAGTTGAAACAGGTTTTACCTTGAGCTTTGCTTGAAGTCGAACAGGTCTAATTGTAGGTAGCAAAAAGGACGAGTGGGCAAATACATTCATGAGATGTCACTGACGGCGGATGATAATAGACTAGGACAATGCGAAATCGATCGAGTGATGAGATGGGCATACACATCAAATAGCACGAAAAGACAAAGACAATCTATCTGGCCACAGGAAAACCACTTGTTACGCCCAAAGGTCGATAAAGTATTCCCGGGACGGACATCTTTCCCGAATACACTCCACCTAATAGTGCCGATCGCCAATTATGTACGTTATGTCCGTTGTATGTATCGAAGAGAGTATAGCTTATATATGAGCTTGGTAAAAGTGTACTTGGTAGTTAATTGGGTCTAGTTGGAAGCCTTTCAGATCAAGGACTATATGAGGCATCGACAAAGTACGCTGACAACGACGAAAACGCTTTTTAATTGAGTAGCAGAGTCCGATTCAATTTCAGAGGAAAGATCTGTATAGAGAGAAAGTCGGTCTAATTCCTTCAAAGGATTCCTT
The DNA here is from genome assembly GCF_002532875.2 of Varroa jacobsoni. Classification (NCBI taxonomy): domain Eukaryota; kingdom Metazoa; phylum Arthropoda; class Arachnida; order Mesostigmata; family Varroidae; genus Varroa; species Varroa jacobsoni. Next base: position 198,325 of record NW_019214427.1, on the reverse strand, counting down.
ACAGATGCTAATCTCCACGGGAAAACTAATCGTTTCACATATGCACATATATATGGAACATGCTTGGCTTTGCGCATTTAAACACCCGTCCAGAACGGAGAACAGCTTTCGTGGACGCAATGATCCATGAAATATATACATATGTATATACTTTTTAGCTTTATGTAGGGACAACTTGTATCAGAGCGTAATCGGCTCTCAATTCATTTAATCGTCTTTTCCATTCGCTTACTATTGTTTTCTGGGGACCAGTTCGTTGGCATAGAACAATAGAGTTGGAAGGGGGATAAGCGGGCAGATTGAAGGAGGCTCCAACTTTGATTGTTGGTTGCTGGGTCTCTACCTATGATCAAATGGGTCCCGTCGTTGCAATAAGGCCGCTGTAGCGAGGGCCATCTATTGGACCTCCTACCATTACTCCCCCAAAAGAATCTCACCCTACTCAGGAAAAACAGTTTCCCCGATCAAAGGACGAGCGGCAGATTGGAGTCGATTGTCATCTCTCCCCGCCGAAACGATCTTGAAAATGATTATTTTTTCTACAACAGTACACCCATCGTCGCCATTAGCAGTCTTGACAGGCACCGACTGCTATGGTAGCATCGATATACAACTACACACAGTTATCATTGTTATTGACTTGAATCAAGCCGATGTGATTGCAAGTAATCGCGTATGCACATGTACGCATATAGGCAGTACATTGTACAGATTTACCTACAGATATCGGAGCATGGTCATTCGTCGCCGTGTTATGCTCAAATGGCACATGGTCTGTGGTACTCTAGCCTATCTCACGTCTGGTTTCTAAGCGCCTCATGAAGTGGCCCCGTCCCCGTAACATTACATCGACTTCGAACTTCTCGTAGCCGTCGATTCTGCTCAGCTTCAATTATACTTCATCCAAGTTGCGTTCGTTTAGCGTCTCTAACTTGAATGGGCGCAAACTCTCTAGTCGAACAAGAGGCTGAGGCGAGAGATGACACGAAACATAACGTAACAGCAGCAGCATCTCGTTGAAGCGCGTAACAATCTCCTTGTCTGTCGTTCGATATGTCTGTCTGGCGCGCCAAGAGACACCCGGTCTCCTCTATGCGCCGCTCACCCGCTCGGCGTCCATTGGCGCCTTCAAAGAAGATTGTAAAATCGGACTGAACTTGATCGATGTTATGGCACTTTGGGGGATTCGTTTAACAGAGAGAAGCGTGAGCGGACGAGCGTGCGCGTGATACGAAATACTAACGATATGCGATGGGGCCAAGAGTTAACGAGTGTAAATTCTTTTACGCTGGTGAATTGTTGTTGCTGGTGGCGCTGTCGCAGCCCGGAACGCGTCTGGGGATGGACGATTCATTGCTTGTATTTCAGTGTGTGTGTGTATATGTGTATAGCTTCGTCAGCTCGCTATACGGTACCAGTGTCTGAAGGAGGCCTCCGCTTGCGAGAGGGGGTGGGGAGGAAACTACGGTCCTTACACACCAATAGACTCTACACGGTAACGCATCTCGGGAAAGTTGGACTGATAATCGCTGGAGAGCGCAAAACAGGTCGTGAAAAATAGAGAGAACGGGCTAGAGTAGAAGCAATGAAATGAAGTCATCGTTAGTCTGCCCATATAGCTCAGGCTCTATAGGTGCACAATATGTGATGAATGTATTAACCCTTAAGACCCCACTTTCTCGGCATCAACTAGGGAATTTGTAGGCGACAGGACAAGGCTGTGCATAAGTGGTCGTCATCAACACCTGAACTACATTACATCTGGACTAGTAACTTGAACTATAATATCAAATCTTTAATTTCTCTCTTGTGGCCATTCGCTGTTGACGGTTTGTTGATTGTACTATACGCCGATGTATTGGTTGACCAGTCGGTAGCACGCTAGCAAGGGCTTACCTCGGTTTACATCGCTAACATCCCAGGGATACCGACATTCGAGGTAGCACAAACATAGAACATATATATGATGGCCTCACTACGAATAAATGAAGTCGCCAATGTGGTGCCAGTGTTACTATGCATTCCTGTTTACCAGAAGCGTGCCGTTCGATACGATGGGAATTTTCGTTGGCAAGTAAATGAAAGTAAGAGGAAGTCTCTAATGGCACCTAGCGATACGATATGATCGAGCTCATACCTGCCATATGCTTCCAAGTTTAGCATGAGATCAATTGCTCTTCTGTTGCACTTTCAACAAAACTATTCTTTCAATCGATAGCTTTTTTCCCCTCATTTTACATCTGCGGAACTCAGTAGGCGCACGGAGTTTAACATTTAGCACGTCCAAGCAATATTTGTTACATAAAATTTGTCCTACGCGTTGACTCGCGAACGAGGAAAAACGTGGTGCGATACTCAGAAACCAATCTACGCAATGTGCTAGAATATAGACGAGGCTCTTATGAAATTGACTTCACTATGAAGGCGAAGGAAATGTAACGTCTGCCTCCATCTACGACATCTACCTCCATTACTTATTTGTTTAAATAGAGCTCGCACGGGCACAGGTGATCATTACTATTACGTTGCAGAGTGCCAATACGATGCTGTTTAACATGGCGCTCAGGCTAATCTTGTCGAATTAAAAGCCCCGCGTAGAATCAAGCAAGCATTTCAGCCTAAGTGTCGAGATGTGATTATGAGTTTTAGGAGATCGCCGCACTCCGCAACGATAAAGCAACAAGTCCGCACAGTACCGCATGATACCCCATCGAGGGTGCGGGGGTTGTACTTTGATGCAGATATCATAGGGACATCTTCATTTCCCCATCGCGCCATGGATCTCGGACCGCGCGCAGGGCCGCCATACAGACAGAAGAGCGATTTGGAATGAACTACCCAGAGGTACGCTCATGGCTTCCCACGTTGAATGAACATACTCGCACGATTAGGACTCCCCGTAGAGTAGGCTCGAATGCTGCTCCAACCATAGGATACATATGTCAACGAAGTGCGCTGCATTGAGTGTCCTGTATCTATGGTACTATACGAATCCGGCTATATCTTTGTGTGTGTGTGTGTGTGCACGCTTTGATAGGAAGGGAATGCGTGTGGAATAGATACGCCCACTGAAGGAGCGCGTATACATAACGGATGGATTTCGGAGGTTATTTAGGGCCGCTGACGCAACAATAGATACGATTGGATGTCGAGGGCGCTTGACTGCGTGGCAGGTAAGGACTGGCTTTTCTTCGTATGGTAACTGCTGCGCCCGTGGCGGTGAAAGCCGCGCCTGCATACAGCCATGCTAAGACTGTGATCCAATCTATCAGCGGGATGCCTCCCGGTACTCGGCGATGGCTTCGGAGTCAGAGGGTAGTTCTCTATTCATGGCATCAACCTGCATCGTCCGTCGCTCGTCGCTGCTCTACACGAAACGATATTTACCTATACACAGCAAAGGCGAACGTAGATGGCATAAAATATAAATTCTCTGAAGTACAATCTGCTCTCAATGTGTAGCACACCACTCTCCCTTATCGCAAGACGCATATCGAATGAACGTCGTTTTCGGTGAGCCTCTCTGTGTTCCTGTATTGTGTGTATGTGAGCGTTTGTATGTGTATGTGTGGAGGAACGTTGCGTTCCTCGCCTGCGATCCGACCTTTGCAATTTTACTCCACGCAGAAGTGCAGTAGCGTTTCGTCTAAATGCACGTTCGTGCAAACACACAGTCACAACCCGTGCGTCCGAACCCGCCGCACCACATGAAACGATCCCGACGAGTGGGCGATTTCTCCCGACTTCTCCAATCCGCGCGTCCTGCTGCCTGGTGCGCCTTTGTCTAACATATTCGCACGAGGCAGGCACGGAGAGTCAAGGCAGGACGACATATGAATAAGGTAGATCAACAAAGACGGCTGTAACGGCTGGTGCTAGCGGCGCGACAGTGGCTCGCGTATGCCCACACATTTGATCATTGTTATTATTATTAAAATACAGTGTATACCCCATCATGGGGTGGGGCAGTCATTGCAGCGAAGTCTCGTTTCTGAAACAGCAGGAGGGGAAGCGGCAAGAGGCGCAGACGGGGGTTTGGTTAGAAGCGGATATCAATCAGGCTAAAGAGCAGAAATGCGTGTACAAAAAATGCACGGTTTCTAGCATCAATAATGGGTGGAACACCAGAAGAACACAACATCCATCTTTTTATGGGCTATAATAACAAGAACGTCAGAGGGTAACATTGGACGCTTAGTTTACTATAGATAATTTGCTAAAGAGGGTTAGTAAGGCAAAGCCAGTAAAAGTTAGCCTTCAACCGCTGTTCGGCCTCAGCAGAATGTGCATGTGCTACATATGTGTCCACATTTGCCCTTGGTAACACTGTATCAGAAAGCGTGTTCGCAACACATTGACTTAGTGCTAATATTATCTCATATTTGTTCTTGTATTTCTACAGATACTAAAGACTCAGTGTAATGATACCTACTTCTCTGTTCGTGAAACAGTTGTGGAAGTAGTAATGGCAAATACGTTGCAGTTACGGAATTACAATGATTGGGTATGTACGTATTACGTTTTCGGGAGCCTGGTCACTTCAACCAACGAGTATATCTACATGATTAGATCAGCACGGATACACGGATCGATATATAAAGAGATGAATAGGTAAGAACTGTGGGATAATTTAAAGTATAGTAAATCAGCGTTGGCGGTGTTCGTTCATTTTTGACTTTCACGCATCTCTAGTAGATGTTGACTAATGGCCGGAATGGTCCACGGTCTACCTCGTTAACTCTGAACCTATTAAGTCTCCTAGCTTTCCGATGCCCACGTTATTCAACACAAGAACAAAGTCAACCCATCGGCCAAAGACTGACTCGAACACGAAACAATGGATCAATCTAGTTCTGCGCGCATGGCACCCAACTCCAGTCAGGGGGAGTGACTTTTCAGGAACTTCACTGCTTATATGTTGCATTGCTAGCGCTCTGCGCTGTTTTGATTGATGGTGGCTCTCTCGTATGATAGGATGGGACTCTCTGTATATATGTACACGTTCAACTTGTAGCTAAAAAGGAGTGCCATTCAGAAGCCATCCCGCTTTGGCGGGCTTTGATAGGACATCAATGGGCCTGTGTTAGTGGGCCGACAACGGTGGGAGACTACGGTTTGAAATGTCCCGCTACTCTCAATTGAAAACCGTGGATCAAAAGAGAGATCTATTCGAATTCTGTTTCAGTTATTTAGCTGTTGTTGTCAGAGCTGTCAAATGGGTACGCGATTAATTCTACGCTAGTTTGTTCTAGTTCATCCGGTGTACTGCATTTGGGCGAGCGAACTTAAGTGTTGTTTGGGGGCTCGATCATCACTACGTGTTCCGAGTGGAACTTCAGTTAACTATGCTAGGTTTTGGATGCACCCAAAGTTATGCACTGGAAGTAGACGATCATCTTTGTATGTAGCATTGAGCGTGCAAAACAGTTCGACGATTAATGAAGTGCCATACCTGATGCAAGCAGAGCGAATAGCTCGTTTACCCATAATGCAATTACTGACGCAGGCGATAGCTATGTACATTACAGAGCAGTCGACTTTGAGTTTAAACCTAAACGCCTACGTTTTTTGTATGGAAGACAACCGTTTCGTACAAAACAGTTCGCTTACCTCTGATCCAGATACAAACGATTTGATCAACATTTGCTCGGCAATGCTATCAAATTAAGCAGCTGGGAAATACGCATTTCACGTTTAGGTTTTCCACGAAGGTTATCAGAACCAAAATGGTTTTGCCAGATCTCTTTATCCAATTTATGTTCTAGGTCCAGCCGCAGATGTCCGGATGCCTTCATCCCATGTTGTGGATGGCACACAGATAATGGATAAATTAGACCAATCCCTATACATCATCTCGATTCAACTCAACGCATATTCGTAACTTAATTGGCTCTTGTTTCCCGCGCTCCTTCAGTGTCTTTTATCCACGCGCCACGGACTGAGTGTCGTAATGCCGGATGGCTTCCCAAAACACGAGCTAAATTTTTGTTTGCTTCCGGTGACGCGGCGGGGTATCTGTGAATGGGTCTCCGCACCTATAAAAGGCTTCATCATTGTCTGCTAGCACCGGTGCCGCTTCGCAGATATTGGCTATCTAATGTATTTCACAATATAATCGACTACACTCTATTACTGCTCGTTGCTTTCTGTTCGACCTCGACTTCAAGCGCCCTTCAGCGCCCCCCTTCTCTGCATTACACGCCACAGGAGTGACGCTTGTGCGTTAACGCGCTTACTGCAGCGCTGAAGCGCTTTCGGCGCATCTGGGGGTTAGCTTTGCTCAGGGCAGCGTAGTAGGGTGTCATTGGTGCTATCGTCTGTTTAACCGGCTGGCCGTGTCCATCCTGGCGGATCTCATCCATATGAGCGCATGACACCACTTCGTACCGATGGCAGCTTCCCGCCAGGATCTCGATGTCTTTCTCCTGTCGCTTAGATAAGCCAATTGCTCGTTGAAACGGTCGGATCCTCGAGAATAGCTGGCTGATCGATCGCCTGCTGCTCACCGCACGGAAGTCTAGTGCTGCTCGGTTCAGCTGCTGCCATGCGCCAGGCAAAGCCGAGAAGGGCTCTACTCCCTGCGCCCGGTGTAGCACCGGAACGGTCCGGTCGCCAATAATTTGCTCACCACAGGATTACGATATTTAGCACAAAGAGGGCGCCTGCGCTAATGTACAGGATGTCTGAATGTGCTGCCTGCAGCGGCCCCTCTATGGCGATCGGATGGAAGTGCCTTGGACCAGCAGCATCTGCTGGGTTAAGTAACTGCTACAGCTGCTCCTGTTCCTGTTTGCCAGTAGCGTAAACGTGCGGGTTTGGCAGGAAGGCTGCGTATTCCCGGCGAAGAGACGAAGATTGCTACTGGATCTGACCTGCTCTGATCGTAGAGCGACTATAGGACCAAATTGTACTAGACGGGTGCTCATGTAGCGTCGCCCCGCCGACTCGCGTCGTTGGGGTGGGTTCCGTTAGGCTTTGCTGGAAGTTGGGAGGTCTGTCGTCTTGTCGTCTATGGAGGTGATAATCGGATCGTGTTAATTACCTGGTGCTGTTCGACTTCCCCTCCGCTTCGTCTCTTCTACTCTTCGCTTAGTTGGCTAGCATGCCAAGCGGAGGGCGATGGCCGACCCCCTGGGCTGTAGAAGTTACAGAAAGGTGGGCAACGAGAAGCACGCATAGAATAAGATGGCGCAGAGCCCTCGTTTCAGCGCCCGTTCAGCAGGCGCAGCCAGCAATCTAAACCGGCCAGAGTCCTCTGAATGGACCTGCAAAGCAAGGTACGTAGGTGGCCAATATCACGCATGTCACGCTTTAGCAGCGCCCAAGTGACTAAGGCATTATTCCTCTTTCCTAATTTCCCAACCATGTTGGGGGTAACCGTGTTTCGCCGACCTGACAGGGCTAATACAGTTGGATAATAGCCTTCCGCGACGGCAAATAGCAAGGATAAGAGCGGTCGAGCTATTCTGCTAGCAACCGTTTGTTCTACTGCATAGCCGTACCGTCATTGGTGCCATCAGCACCATCAGAATATCGAGAGCACAATGGGGTGGGATTCTACTGGCAAAGGGAGGAGCCTACCAAATATCAGCCTTTGTTATTGCTCCCATCTCGACGGATAGTGCCTGGCCCCCTTTGCAGTCCGGATCATAGGTCACTCGTACTAAGGTATATCATTCGTCCATTTGTTGGTTGACTAAGCTGCATGCAAGCTTGACCCAAAAGGTTGTTGTCAAACAAAAGTGTAACGGGTAATGCCGACACTGCCAGTAGGATCAGTTCGTTTTTCGGGAGCGGATAGCAAGCACGTTGGGATCGAGTAAGCAAAGGCCGAGAAACATCCGAGTTCGATTATCTGACAGTGGCAAAAGCATGTTCATCCGACATGCAGAAGCCGTCTGCCCTTTCCTGTAGCTTCTCTGTATCCATGACAGATCCCTGTCCCTGTCCTGTGGCAGTGTAAGTCATCGCAAGCTAAACGTCCTCTTTGCGCCTATTTGAACTGAGAGCTAGGCCAACTGGAAAGAGGATAAGTGGAGGTCGTTTATGTAGAAGGCCAGCTTAATTAAAACCTCTTCCTCGGTATGGGGCGAGAGAATGATAATGGCTGTGGCAACCAATGGAAGCGCACGCAACGCTTCCCGGAATATGCGGAATCGAACTTGAATACAATTCGCGGCAGGTTATGCTATTTTTTACAGATGTTATGTATACATATAGTTATATATATTGGTCATTTTAGCGAGAGAAAAAGTACTGTGTATACCGCCAGAAATGTACTCTATGGCATTTTTTGAAAAGCTTTTAAAAAGTAGCTCCCTTCAACCAGAGGATACGTGAACTTTTCAAATCCAAAAGTCCACATAATTTTTTTTTTAATGTGCATTTTATAAAAACTATCTATCTAGCAAAATAAGCTTCAAATAGGAAGCAGGCCATCATAATTTCGAAGAGTTGCGATGCTGGAAAGATTCTTCTATTAGAAGGACAACCACCAAACTAACTCTACGTACATATATGCACGCTCAAATTGCTAGGAAGCAGCCTTGTGACATCGGAGAAAAGGGAGACTGCCTTACAATCAACCTGAATAACCCTGAACATATGGCAATACTCGTAATGAATGTAGCCATCGTTTCCTTATAGAACCATAGAAAGTAGATCAGCCGGCGCTAGCCGGTAACCCGAGCACCCCTTTCGTATCTGTTATCCGAGGCATGGCCTTTATATATATTCTATGCCATCTACGGAGTACTGCCACGTTAGCCATCAATATTGCTAAGTAAGTACCGATTTCGCAGCGTTAGCTACCGCCCGCCCCATTTCTATTACCTATTAAGATGCCTGTGTAGCTATGGATGTCCATATAAACATACGAATGAGCGTAGCATTTTTTCGGAGGCTAGCTTATCGTCTTTGATGAAATGGCGATTTCGGATAGAAACAGGCTGGAAACTCTCATATGAATCCCGATGCCCCCGGCGGTGACGAGTGGAGCGGGTGATTAATCTAACTGCTACTTACTATAACTACCGCTACTGCTTCTGCTGTTTCTACTGCTGCACCTATAACTGCTACTACTACTACCACGCCCTCATCTATCTGTAACTCGAGCAGTACCGGAAAGATACGTTGTCGATGGACAGGACGCCTCATTCGACCACGAAACAAAGTCGATTAGTAGCGAAAGTTTGAACGGCTCTAAGTGTCCAGATAGTTTTGTTCATTGCCATAATTGATAGGAGGTTGGAAAAAAGGTGCAGAGACGTAGGCATCTTTTTTCGAATCGGCTACGATATAGTGTACACGCATATGGAACGTTGTACCGAGAAAATTCAAACAAGGCCAAATCTGTTAAGCTAACGTTTAAGCGTTGAATGTTCTTCATTGTGTATTTCGAATAAATGTAGGTGATGACTTACAAGAAGCAGGTGGCAAAATCTCTACTGGATGGCGGAAATATACTCAAGGTGTTTTTCTTTTTTCTTTTTTGGGAACTTCGCTTTAAACATCATACGGATGTAAGAATACCAAAGTAAACCGTGTCACTTTAGATTTGTCAGAGCTAAAGCCGTAACGTGCGTCAGATTACGAAAGGGAGCCCCACAGCACGCCATGTATGGCAAAAAAAAACAATTTATCCCGCCCGGTTCGAGAATTCAATCAAGAATTCGAAGATTAATAATAGCTCGAACGTCTTCAGCATTCATTAGCTTCATCAACTACAAGCTGCGCGTTTTCATATCAAAGATCCGAAAAAAATAAAATGCATACATGTATATGCATAAAACCGTGCACACTTCGCTATCTTTGTCGTTAGCGGCGTCCAATAGACCCTGATCGGCCAGCCACCGCTCGATGCAATCTTTCGTGTGGCAGGGCAATCATATCAGTGCTTTCACGCCAGTTAAAGATAGCTAGCCGCCTCCCCGCCCCCAGATCTTACTCTTTTAGTTAAAGCAGGGATTGTATAAACGTACATGTGGACGGGCGCTTTTAAGTTCAGTTCTTAGTCCCTTCTATTACTGCTAACGTCTCTTCTATTGCGTCGCCCAACTCCGTCTTGTGCGGCATTATAGCCATTGTATAGCCAGATATAGGGCTCTGTGTGGGTATATGCGGTTTCACCGGCGCCGTCCCTTCGTTCTCCCTGCCTATTGCTTGCTGGCGTATTATGTGATTGTATTAATTAAATACGAAAGCTGCAGCTGAGAGCGAAGGGCAGGGAGAGGACTAAGAGCAGCTTGAGAAGTTCAGAAAAGACGCAGTAAGAGCGCAGCTTGCAAGTTCTGCTCTGGGCCCTCGAGAACCGGCTCACGACCCTGGCGGCACGTCAGCCGCCGCCCTGCTATACTCTACTACCCCTATATAATTACACTATACACAAGTATATGTGCTGCTTCTTCCGTCGACTGACTGTGTGCATGCTATTTGCTGGTGCTGTGGATTGCCCCTTCGACTCCCGCTATCTGGAATAGAATAGCGTAGGGATGTCCGGGGCTGACAGCATGAGTGTTGTGAAGAAGCCACTACCACAGTAAAATACTTCTACAACTACTGATAGTCGAATGGGTCTTCCGTGTCTATATGGGCAGTTATCACAACTCCAGCTCGGCTCTTAGTTCAACCCAGACTCTTTCACTAATACGAGCTCAGATTCTTCTCGTTCGTTGCTCGCTGTGGGGGCGTCGCAAGAAGAATCTTGAAACTCGAAACGAATGTCCGGCAGCTGGCTGCATGACTTATGCGAACGAAGAAGTCGACTGACTGCACGCAGAGCCTGCGTACTTGCTTCCATACGTGAAGAAAAGATGGGAGAATGGCAAAACACATTGCTCAAGGCCCACGACAAGGCTCGGCGGAACGAATGGAAAAATGCCTGTCACTGGGCATCTTTCTAATCATCCTGACTATGCTACTGCAGATTCGCGCTTTTATCGCTGCCCGACGGGAATCCTGCCATTGTAGCTCTTCCTATTCAATTCTAAGCGAAGCTTCGAACCAATTAAGAGATATCTCTGGGATTGTTGGTACAAATAGCGCAGGATGAGCTCTTATGATTGGGAAAGTGGAGCAGGAGTAAACCAGTGTCTGGAAGTAGGTCGCACGCGCTTAACACTTAGCACAAAAGCTAAACCATGGTTCAGACCCAGTACGTGAAGAATCTCTTGACAGTCGAACGCAAAACAATACGTAATGCTGGTCCCGCTGGTGGTAATGCGCTGTACAATATCCAGTGCACTTTCTTTTCGTTTTTTTTTTTTTACTATGTTGTGCTCCATTTAAAAATTCGTAGTGTTCCAAACGGCACTATCGACAATGTCCACTGTTCCAACGCGCAACGCTTTCTGAGGCATACGGGATTTATGTAATAAATATATATTTGCTGTATATCTTTTGTGAGGTTTCGCATGCGTCTAGGTAGGCATGTAAAAGGCTGAAGTGGCTCTAAAACCTAAGCAGATTTTTCCGTCCATCGGTAAACATGCTTGTCTGCTATATGACATACCTAAAATAGTAAATATATAGATTTCGTGTTTGATTTTCTTGTTTTTCTCTTTGTGGCACATTACTTAGAGTGGCAAGCCATGGAGCGCGTTAGTGCCGTTAATTAGAAGTGATTCGAGGAAGCAGAGCGTTTACTAGCTACCGATACCGTACCTTTCTGAATGGCTGTAATGCTTCTTGTTTAAAAATCTGCTTCGGTCGTTTTTTGTCTGCATTAAAAAGTTCACCTTCCGTGAACGTATAGCACTTGCTGTTCTTGTGTAGCGCTCTTAATGGCAGCAACGACGACGACGACGCCGATGAACAGAGGGACGAGAGACACGACGACGATGAATGACGACCAATATCGCGGACCGACCGACCGACCCAGCGGCCAATCGCCCAAGCAACGAAAAAAGAATGAAGTTTGCCTTTCTGGCTCAATGTTCGCCCTCTCACTTACCCACTCAGTCCTCTCCCACTTTTCTTCTCTCTCTCTCTCTCTCTCTCTCTCTCTCTGTTAGGACGCGCCTCAAAGCTTGCCTTTGCTGTGGTCTTTGAAGTTGCCGGCCGGGATCAGCAACTAGCTTACTGAGTTGGTGAAAAGATTCATTTAATGTTCAATTTCAAAGCTAACCTTCGGTGCCAGCTTAATTGAGTCGTCGGGTGATGCGAGCGAAGCGCTTGTAATAGCTTCAGACTCCCCGAAAAGAGAAACTGGACGCGGCCGAACACTCCGGAGGCACTAAAGCTACCCAAAGGAGGAGGTGGAATAAAACAACCGAATGGGATAAAGCTGAAGGGGACAACAAAAGTCGGGCCCGAACGTGGAGTTCTGAGCTGAGTTCTTAATGAGACTGCCTATGAGGGTACGATAGGGCAAACCAACGTCAGAACGGCTACTGAACCGTGCGCTTTGTCCGGCGTTGGCCATGGCTAAGTAAAGCGTCGAAATTTAGCGAGACGCAATGAAGTGAGGTAATGCTGAATTCTGACTCCTCACCCTCTTGACGATTTGTTGTCGTTGAGGGCGCTTGCGTCCGCCCCTTCCCGCACTATTGGCTTCATAATCGTACACGATTTGCTTCGTGGCCAGGCGTGGCTACCTGATACATAACCAATGGCATGCTCTTTCTACAGCGAATAATTTTTCAAGTATAGGCTGAGCAAGACCTACCTAACAGAAGCAAAAAACGATTCGCAGGAACCGCGCGCCAACTAGTAGGTCATAAAGGTTGTGAATTAATTGTCATATATACATCATTTATTCGTTAGCGAGGTTTTATCACAGCTGGCGAAGCTAGTCCTACCTATTCCGGATGCGAACGTGCAGTATTTCGAAACAAGCCAAAATCAAGTTGCTCTGACACATACTCAAACCTAGACAATCGTGCTATAAAAATATACAGATACGAGCGCCATATACACATGTACAAGTGATAACACTTTCTACAACTATAAAAATAATAAGTTAGTAAATAGAAAATAGTAGGCGAATTGGAAGTACGCTTTTTAACATTGCACGGAATCATCACGTACGCCCTTTATAATCTGAGCAGCAGGAACGGATCCCATTGTTTCCTCATTCGGATTTGGACAAATTTTTAGAAGGAAAAAAATAACACATCAAACAATATTCCAACATGTTTAATTTTACAAATTTACGCTTGAATACGATTAGCTCCGGCTATTTTCGACGTGAAGCGAGCTGGAAACATATGTCTTTTGAGAATAGTCAGTTTCGGCGTAGTGTATTATATACTAATAGCTATTCAAAGCATCATCTAAGCGCAGTTGAAGTGTTGAAAGCATCAGCCAGTTATGTAACAGCCATCGCATCCGGTCGGATCATGCCTCTCTGAAACTCTCAAATTGCACGGACTTCCGGAGTCTTTCCCCGATGCATGCGGCCATCATTCAAGACAGATCTTGTCATGTGACCAGCATTTGCCTCAGCTAAAGATTCAGCATAACAAGCTCTGCCTCTCGGAATGAATTGAATGCGAGGTCACTGAATAGCATCTCGTGGTTTGCCGTAATACACTGCCGATGTTGGATACTTGTCGTTTCTAAAAGCTTTCAGTAATGAAGACTCTGCTTACATACGATACAATAACCAAATAGTAGAGATCACAGTAAAACTTACAGTATTTTCAAAGTAACTTTCAAACTGGAACAGTTGTACTATTAAGTTTACGCCTTTCGTCACTCTGAAAGGTGCACGCGTGATCCCAATGAAATATTGAGCTCGTGTTAATCTAGCTTTAGTGCAAGTCTTTCGTACAGCAGAACGTAATTTCCATACGTGCCTGCATAAGTTTTTCTTTTCTGAAGAAGAGTCTGAGCAAGAACAGAATACGCTTAAGCAGCCCGGAAATGCTCAGAAACACATTTATATTAAAAAATAATAATGCTTCGTTTTAATTTTAGCGTAAAATTAGTGATGAGGACGATTGTAATTAGTCTTTGGTAACTTACTTCAAATATTACACCTAAAAAAAAGAATAGCAAACCTTATAGACTACATATTTTGATAGGCGTCCCAAATAGCAGTAATCATATATACACATAGAAATACTCAACAGATAGCTCTCGTTCGATAACGCATGACAGCATTGCATCAATCCTTCCTTGCCCAGTATGTCCACTGCTGATATCCTCTGTCCACATAACGTCGTTCCTCGGATAGCTTTAATGTGGCCCAGCGAGCGGAGTTCGCATTACTTCATATGAAGTTGGAGTCGAACTTAAGGATTTAGCAATGCCTCGATGATTGACAGGAAGTGGGTTCAGAAGTCCGTCGGCAGCGGTGGCTGATGGGCTACTAGCTGGCAGCAAACGGCGATACTCGTTAAAAAGCCTTTGTCACCTCGATTCGAGGTCCCTGTGCGCGTTCGTCTTTAAACAACTCTGGGCTTCGACGTGTTCGATTCGAGTGTCTTGATCGGAAAAAAAGAGTCTTTTCGAGTAGCTAGAAGCAGCACTGGGGTCCGACCACAGCCATCTTTCGCTATGCAGCACTCTCCAGTCAGTAGTCCACTTACGGTGAGCTGAGACCCAACAGCGGAGACGAGTCACGAAGCCGCTCGTCCTCAGGGATTCGTCTGAGAAGATGTTTCACTCGCTTCGCTAAGCAAGTGTCGTCAGGGAAGTCTCGTGACTGCCTTCAGACCTGATCCTGATGCTTGAAGTTCGAATCGCGTAGTTGAGTCGTGGAGCCGCGTATGTCATTCACATTGAGCGGCTGACTGAAATCCGAGATGACTTCAATGTATTCCTCAAATAGACGTATGATAAATAGGTACCTTGTTGCCTTATGCACTGATAGTGGACTATGCCATTTTGAATCAATGCCAGTAATCGTAGCAATCGGAAACCAATCTAACCAGCTTCGTTTTCTCCTTCTTCTATCTGTTGTAGTAGCGATAGTGGTCGATGGAAAAGACGATGATGCAGAACTTCCTGCAGTAACTTACAAGGAAATATCCAGTCAGTTAAATTACTCGAATTTTGCAACAGATAATGGGTCGTCAGTTGGAGTGTACCCATTGCAGTGTACCCATTGGGTACTAGTGGCATCCAATGGGTACACTGCAATGGGCGAAATAAGCTCGAACGACGCACTGAATTCATACCTACTACTTCGACATATTATCAAGTCTAATAGCTTATACACATTACTATACGAAATAGTAATAAGAGTAACTAGATGATAAAACTAACATCTTGAGCAACGTTTTCAAAACGTAAGGCCTACTGTCGGCAGTGCGTTGGATTGAGTAGAGTGACTTGTCAACTTCTATATGTATGTCGGTGGTCCTACAAACTGTGCTCAGCGTGTATTTTCCATCGTGCGCCAATAGTCCTAGAGTGTTTCTTACGGTCCCTGAGGTAAAACAGACATCGTCTCCTAAAAATGCTTTGCATCCACGTTCCCGTCAGTTGCAAAGGGTACGCCCGTTCAAGCCGATTCGAAAATCGCGTTTGACCACTAACATCACTAGCGTAGTGCAGCAACTCTTATCCGTCGCCGTTTGGGCTGTGACGTTGCTCTCTGTCAGTGTATGTACATACAATTCGCATTCTCGTACGCTACCAACCCGTTTTACCGCCTATCCGTTCTGTAAAGCGAAGAACATGCAATCGTTACACTGGGAAGATGACATGCACGGTTCAGGCACACAGAAAACGTTGAGATAGCCAGATTCACATTAAATATGTGCAGATAGGTGTAAACATTTCATATAGAATCTTGAACAATTGAAGTGCTAGCGTTTTTATGGGATTTGTCCATGCACGAGACGCTTTCATAGATGCTTTGCCGATGATAGCAATGCTACAACCTTTGCCGCTGACCGGCAGAGTGGTAAGAAACGTTTCTTGCCTGTGCTGCATCAGCAGCTACTTAACACCGTCAAGAAAGAAGCCACGAGTTATGAAGGCAGCAACGGGGGGCTGACAACGAGGGCATCTAGTGCTGTGAACCAAGTAGGCTGCCAGAGACGTAACTCTGTAGCGGGCAATGGGTTTAGCATTGGTCGTATGTCAGGAGTCATAAGGATGGCTCCCTCGGTAGACATCACATGCTGCACTCGATACATCGCGAGGTTGACTCTACTAACCAGCAGCGGGCCGAGTGCAGCTGACTGGCTGCCGTCATCGGGCGAAGACGTCGTCTATACATAGAAGGGAGTGGAGGAAGGCGGCCATGGGTGGTAGAATCATGAGGTCAGTTGGATGGTCGGATCATAAACACAACCGAATGCAGCCGTGGTCTGGATGGGATTACTTCCTAGAAAAAGGACGCACACACACGTATACCCTACCTGTCCTTATGAAGACAGAGGGAAAACGAAGGGAAAGCGGGGGCAGCAACAGTATG
Organism: Varroa jacobsoni; assembly: GCF_002532875.2. Lineage (NCBI taxonomy): Eukaryota > Metazoa > Arthropoda > Arachnida > Mesostigmata > Varroidae > Varroa > Varroa jacobsoni. The sequence goes on along the minus strand of NW_019214427.1, from coordinate 181,956 downwards.
TTCTTCCATTGGCGCTTGTCAGTGAGCACCATTGAACAATGCTGCAATGGAAGAGGAGGTCCCTTGTTGCCAAGGTGTAAATATCATTTATTTAGCTCGAGAGAAAGATTTGCGACTGCTTGTAGGATCGTAGCATTTAGGTAAGAAGCTAGTATAGTAGAAATTGTGGCAGGAGTGGGATAGAGCGGAGTTACGCTGTAGCCACCTAATAATATCAGAAAAGCGTCTGATGTCGACAGAATGCAGGCCACTGATGCGTTGGCCACTAATGTTTCAGTGAAAAGAGGAAATGGAACGCACATATATGTATAGAAGAGTATTATTATTATTAGTGATATATAATTATTCAACTCTTCAGACGTAATCTGAAAGGATAGCTTTTACAGCCAAAACTTCGACAAGTTCAACAACAACAACATTCGACAACTCAAAGCGCTTAATGGCTCGCATTAGGTGCATCGTCGCTTACCATGTCTAACACTGTGTATACTGACTTCTTCGTTTTCTATCGTGTCGAGCTTTGTATTCTAATTTAATAAGTCTATTTATACATCCTATATATCTCACTTCAAATATCTATTTGTGCTTGTACGGATGCCATTTATGACGCTATGGTGCAAATGGAGAGCACGCATATCGTTTAGGAAGTATACCATCTTTACGTTTCCCATAAGCACTCGTGGAGAAAACGTAAGGTATGATAGGGACCTATGATAGTGCTAGGTCAATCGAGAATATGGAATATATTGTCTACAATATATATTATACGTGTTTACGATATAGTCTTTATATATATTTATATAAAGATACTTAGTGTGTAAGTGCCTGTGACACGGTCGGCGATGGGTACCGTGCTATTGATAACGTTTGAAAATAGGATGAATCTTTGTGTATGATCTCTGGTGGACAATGAACACATGGAGGATAACATCGCACAAGTAAAACACCGGTAGATATCTGCATATCTGTGTGCATGTATGTGTGCTTTATGAAGTATCAGCGACGCGAGGCTCCTGTTGATTTTGCCGAAGTTCTCTCCACTTTCCGCGCGTTGTTCTCTCTTGAACGGCACGTGTCGAATGAATACCATCATTTGGCGAATTAGGCTCCTTTTTGCCCGACATAATACGATATGGAACATGGCGCGCTCACTAGTACACTTGGTACCTGAACAGAAGCGCTGGTGCTTTGCCAGTTCGCATAGGCCGATGATTCGGTCATGTCCACGCTTTCTCTTGCGCAGTCTATCTCCCTGTCCCTTTGTCCTATGTTTGCAGGGTAAGTGTACAGATACGACGACTGGAAACGTGAATGGATGACGAGTGGTGTAGTAGGGTGTTGTAGCACCAGGTTTTTCGGCCGCCGACGCTCTACTTCTCCGTGCACGTGTGGCAAGCAACATATGAGTGTATTGTGTCTCTTAGTATGTGGGTAATGGCCTGAAGGAAGTGCACGTGCCTTGCGAGATGGACATGCCGAGCCCTCTAGTTCACACAACACGACAACTACGATAACAAGAAAGCTACTTTATCGGGATCGGCTGGCTCAGGCCGGCTGACTGCCGAGGTAACCCACATAAGGACACGTGCCTCGTTTACACTATCTGGCCGATGAAGCAATGAAACAGCAGGCCAGCAAAGGTGGAAAACCGGATGAGAAAGGCGTGTGTGTTCAACGACAAGAGGAAACAAGCACATCATCTATTGGGAAGCATTAGCGCAGGAGACAAGTTCAAGATGGATCTATTATTTTGGATATGATCGTGATTAAAGTGATCATATCCATCCACGAACGAAACATGAAATTCTAAAGAGGACAAATGACTGTGCGATAGAATGGCGCACTGTATGTATGGCCAAATAGTAAACAAATGGCCAAGTGTATAATGATAGTGCGAATACGAGGCCTTTCAGGAAAGGTGTTTCAATGAAGCGAGTTCTTGTATCGGGAAAATATTTCCATAGTCAGATATTTTATGACGCCAACTGAAGTCCTATGGCTTTTTCTGTGAGGGATGTTTTTTCTTTCGTCTCGGTGAACTTGCATAGTTACAGATACTCTTTGTGTGACTCAGAAACTGATCAGACGAAGAAAATGCGTTGAGTCGATTATGAGATAGGAAAAAGCAGGCAATCAGAAGCAAATTTCCGGTAAAATCTCCCTTGTCAATCTCTCACTGTATTGCCTCGGGCGTTTAGGCTTTTAGCGCATCTGTGTAGGAAGACGAAGAGGTGACAATATGTCTTGGAGGGTTGGAGATTTTGTAGAGATTTGCGGACGGTTGCATATGCGACTGAGTGGAAACGCAGCAAGCAGACAGACCCCTAGCATGGCCGGCTCACAAGGGCCCGAATTGTTCCCCGAAGCAGAATAGTGTACAACAAGCTGAACGACAGATCTCAGCGAAATTCTAGGCGACTACACGGGTATCGATTACGAGATAATGTTGAAATAAGCTAATAAGTGTAGGAAATGTATATATATGACTTTCGTAATATTTGCTAATTTTTTCGATTCGGCTGTTAATATGTAAGATATAGGGTTCGAGTTAGCCAGCCGCTTCAATAGAGAAAGAATGATCTTGAGAAAATCCGACATGTTGATCTCACACTGTACCTAGTTTCATTTGAATATAAACAGTTGGTCTGTTTCTATGAAGTGGGATAGTATTTGCTGATTAAAAATACCAAACAAGGCGCTAGTAACAAAATAAAGCAATAATAATTGTATATTTATTTTAATTTAAATATTTATCTCTGTTTGTTAGGTGGGGAGGCGATCAAACGGGAAGCTTCACCAAGCAGCACGTACCCTCGACCAGAACGCTCGGCTTCTGCAGACAGCGCACGAGCCTCCTCAACTTCAAGTCCACCCATTCAAACAGGCGGTGGCCATCATCTGACGGCTTCCGTATCTGCAGGCTCTTCTATGCCACCTAATTCTACCGCGTCTCCTGGTAAATACCATAGTTATTAAACGTACGAATTGTTTGTCGATATCGCGCACTACCTACCTTTTGCGAGCTCTGAATTTGGATTGCTTTGTAGCTGTTGGATGTGTACGGCTTGCGCATGTATACCGCTATAGTTTGGTTTACGGTTGAATAGCGTCAGCGAAAACAGGCACTAAATAAATATAGTACAAGTTTACTATTTCCTATATGGGAAGCCCACCCGAAGTTTCGCGCATGGCCTGAATGTCATACTTCCAAAAAACATAATGGGCCATGTATAGACTATATATCACTCAAATTCTGAATCGCATTTTCGTTTTATATTTGTGGCGGGGCAATGAACTAATAGACGTCATTATCGATGGTTGCAGGATCACCTTTAGGTCGGCCTTCAGGCACTATTTTTCACCATCCAGGCCTGAGTGCCGTTTCTACGCATACACACTCATTGCATCAGCATAGCCATTTAGATTCGGACTGCGAAGATGATGACGTCAAGGACGATATGAAGTGTGGAGTAGATGACAAAAACGCTCAACGCCGCAAAAAAAAGACGCGCACCGTATTTACGCGCAGCCAGGTATTTCAGCTCGAGTCGACATTCGACATGAAACGCTACTTGTCTAGCAGTGAGCGTGCTGGCCTGGCTGCATCGCTACACCTAACTGAAACGCAGGTTAAGATATGGTTCCAGAATCGTCGAAATAAATGGAAACGACAACTGGCAGCAGAGCTGGAGGCGGCCAATATGGCGCATCATGCCGCCGCAGCGCAGGCCGCTCAGGGCATGGTTCGAGTGCCGCTACTCTACCACGAGGGGGCCGCACCGAGTACCGTTTCGAATGGTGTCATGCCAACTAGCTCAGCATCTCCTCCGGGTGCACCCACCTCAGCAGTTACTACAGTTAGCTCATCCGCGAGTTTAGCACTGACCGAAGCTGCGTCGACTATTGCTGCCCTTGCACCCGGTCGCACTTCACCCGCACGTTCGACGACCGCCGGGGGTTCACCGCCTCCGACAGGCCAACTAACCGCGCCATCAACAATCTCGGCGTTAGGTAGTGCGGCCGCTGCCTTGGCGGCTGGAGCTGCCGCTGCATACCCTGCGTCCTTGTATTACCACCAGTTCGCTGCCGCTCAGGCACCGCCGCCGCCGCCGCCACACTCTGATGGACCAGCCACGCCAGGGAGCCCTCCTACAGCCACCATTCGGCCTCCGCAACTTCCGGGAATCGTCTAGATTTGTTCCACACAACAGAGACATCATATCTGCAGTACTCCAGAAACTAGAACAGCACCGGCAGTAGCAACAACGTCGTGGGCGTGTTACTGAGGTATCAAGTACAGCAAAAAAACACTGCTGAATTTTAGCGCGTTACCGCATACATATAAGTATAGTCTGAAGAGCAGCCGAAGAAACATAGTCGTCGCAAAGACAACGTAAATTTATAGCAAGACGTTCACAGAATCCGTCTACGAAACCCGGTGCTACCAGGTGGTTCAATAGCTGCGTGTGTAGCATTCGATTATGTTGAAGGGCTGACGGCTGAAGTACTATACTATATAGCTTATAGTATATTACAGTATAGTTGAATGAGCGGATTTCCACAAAGCCATTAAACTAATAGGATCAGTGGAATCTGGGCTGAGATTAAATACCCGCAAGGGAAAGAAACCTTTGAGACACATAAAAAAATGACAAGGGAAAGCTATAAATACTTATCTTAGACATCCACTTACAATTGAAGCTCGTTAAGATTTGTGAGTGGTGCGGGTAAAACTTGTCCGCAAATTCAGGGTAGCGAGAGATGCAATGCACTAGGTAATTGTCATTGAAAGGTTCGCCAGCGAAGCGAAGAATATCGGAGCGAACACCGAAGACAAATACGCAAATTGATATACATATATAAACTGGATACCGAAAACATATACTAGATAGATAGACTGATATAAATAAGTATATATATATACACTGAGATGAAACTGTTTAGTTATCGTCGATCTCATTTAATAGCCGTACAAGCGTAGTTCGCATCGTGAGCTAAATGATATACTTACTGATGCTAAATGAAAGCGTCTGCAAAGCGATTCCAGAATGAAAGCATTTATATATGATGGGACCGGCATAGAGAGGGCAACAATTCCACTTCAACAAAAACCGGTGAGCATCTACAGAGTGTGCTCTGGGCTCAAGACCTCAAACCGATTGTGCGATGAGCATAAATGGGACCGTGGTCATTCAGGAGAGGCCCAATGACTTGTGTGCCAAAGCGAATAATGTTTCCGTGCTATTTATTCAAGGAAAGGAAGCAGAAATGACCGGATATCAATAACGCTTCATCGTGTAGGCTCGTCAGGCGTGCGGCCAAACTGTTCGACGCGTCACGAAATGACCATCGCTGTGACAAAACTGATACTTACAACGCACGCTAAAAGTTTAGCATAAACTATTGATAAATCAGAAACATGTACAGAAATAGCGATGAGAATAAAACACGTGCTAGGTTGAAAATGGGGTTCGATCAGAAAGATGAATTGACAGGAAACATTGAGACAGGCAATGCTGCTTTTGCAGACACTGTTAGTGTAGGTGACCAGGCGTATGTCTTCATAATGTGGGGTAGGGTGGGGTGGGGTGGGGGGGTAGGGGGGGGGAGGAGGTGATAATGCGGTGGGGTGGTCCGGGACAGGCAGTCAGAGAGGCAGAAAAAGGCAAATTGTGAATTGTGAGCAAGAATCGACAACAAGCGTTCACTGTGATTTATGTTATGTACAGGTATATTAGCAGCCTTTACAATCGGACCGATTATAATTCCAGATAATGAAGCCGAATGGACGAATGAACAGGTGATGATAATCATAATAAGTGGAATAAAAACTTACAAGTAGGCATGTGAATGAGAATCGACTATGATACACAAAGAGGAAAGAAGAAAAGTCGCAAAGACAGAGATTAACGATACGAAAAAAATATTATTATTATGTCGTCACAAATCAATAAAGCTGTGCTCACTGCAGAAAATGATATTTTTTGTTATAATTTACTTTTATCTAATATCTTCGATATATTTGAAATTGATGCTTAGGCCCTAGATAAGTAAATGTACACCATATAATACAACGATCTGCTATCGTAAATACGGATATATCAAGTCTTTGTTATTCGACAAATTGTTTTCACTCCATTTGAAGTCAGCCCAGAAGCTATCGGTGCGACACCGATACGAGAGGCCGAACATTCGAGGTTTTCTTGGCCTGTGCCTAACTCCATCTCATGTAAGTTTTTAGGTGCGCAACAAGGAATAGAAAACATATAACAAACAGCCGAGTAAGACAGTCAATAAAGTAGTCTCGTAAAGCGTTGCTTTAGATTCGGCACACTCTTTATGGTAGGACCACTGTATATTTTGAGTTTTACGTCCGGTATTGCCGTTAGACATAGTTCCATGAAACGGCTGACTGGCTCCCAGCACGAAGCAAAACGTGTCTTTGACTGGATTCGAACCTAGACCACAACGTATCCCTAAGGTCAGCATGCAAATATATTACTCACCAAGCTTACACAGGGGCAAGATTAAATTCCAAGGCCCTCTAATGCGCATATCGTACGCGATTTTTTTTATATTAGAAAGAACGTGTCGATCTATTGTGTAGCTGCGGCACGAGGAACTAACAAAACAAACTTAACAAATTAGGGACTCAAACAATCGAAAGTTGAAGAACGCATTAAAAAATTATATTAAAAAAAACTACCAAAAAAATTTCCTTTTAAACCTGTGTCTATTTTCAGGTAATTTCTCATCTTTAATTCAGAAGGTATATCACTCCATACAAACTTTTTCGTTATGTTGTAAAATAGAGCGAAGTCCCTCAGGTATATGTATCTACCTTGCAGAGGGTGCAGATGAAAGCGGGTTTAAGTTTTCTATTAATTTTATTTGTGAATGCCCTGTCTTATATATATATACAAGGGATGGGTCGATATTTCGATGTACTGTGTAAGAGGTCAATAGTCAATTTTCCTAGCTGATCTCGACAGCGCTCTGCCTCATTCTCTCCCTACTTCTCTCTCTGTCTGATCTGCGCTGGGTTACAGAGTACTAGAATTCATGATATGCTGATAGGCCTACCAAAAGTGTTCAATTCCAATCCACCTGTATCCTTTCTTGGTCCGTTTCGGCGAAGGGGGCCTTCAAGTTGGCAAGCAACTTCAGCCATATGCGCCCTTACAGATTATCATCTAACGCGCGTACTCCTACCGGATAATGTCTGCCGCGGCTAGATTCTATTGACCGGCGTAACACCGGGTTCACTGTAGAATCTCTCGTTCTTACGGTTCTGAACAGTGAGGGAAACGGTTGTTGGGCTGGCCTTATAGGGCCACACAGGAACGAGTAAGATGTGGCTAGTCGGCCTGAACGTAATAGCGGTTACTCCTGGTCGGTTCGGCGAGCCGATAGAGGAATGTTATATTGTTACCAGGGGAAAATTAGATTGAACGACAGCAAAGAGAGCAGCCAGTTACTATCCACTGTACATTATAGCGCACATCCATTTCTCCCTTTGACTGAGCCATCGTCGGTTGCCGATCCGCCGGTGTTGGCTGCTGGTCGCGGAGGGGCTTAGCCTAAGCCCACACTAGCTATCCCTCAGCAGAAACCTGCAATACCCGCTGTTGAAACCTCTCTGACTCTCGGATCTAGCTGTGTCTGGCCGTCGGCCTTCAGCTCTCCGGCGGCCGACAGCCATCGTCTTCTAGCAGAAGGTCTATGCTGGGCTGCAGGCCCAATGCTACGTTTCTGTTTCGGCTTCGCTATCTATAGCCCACCCCTCCCCTTTTCTCTCTTTGCCCCTCTACAATCTCATCCTAGGCTAGCAGATTTAACGCATCTCCCGTCCACGCGTTCTTCTCGCTAAACCTCTAACTTATACAAGGAGAAGGGGAAGGCCGCTTCGCTATAGGGATATGGCGAATCACAAAAAGATAAAGCGAAAAACGGAGAGAAAATTATGAAGAACTGGGTGGAGGCGGACGCTGTGGCAAACACAGTGATAACTCAAGTCGCAAGAGGACCAAGAATTATTACGTTGGGGATTTGCAAATCATCGAACCCCAAATGCTTCTCAATGGGGTCCCTACGGGCCCGGAATTGTGGTCTCCCCATAAATCCACCTTGCTCCCTCACAACTTCTTCTTTCCCTTTGTCCTCCTTTAGCATTTTACCTCGAAGAGGCAAAACATTCTCTTTCAACAAAAACAGAACCGGTATCTGCATGATTACTGACATATATACCGAGCAATTTTAATATACAAGAGCGGTGTCCTGGACTCGAAATCGATTCCGTTCCTCCACACACATACGGATACACGTTCCGACATGCTTCGTTCTGAAAACACGCTGACCCCTTTATATTCTACCATATGTAAGAAGGAAACTTTAATAAGCTCTCAAATAAAATTTGCACGAAATTTATGAAACGTACGCTCCCTAATTACTGGTAGCATAAATGACAAGTGTCGCTTGTCGTGACAAAGCCGTAAGACACAGGAGAAACCTGAATCGCTTTTTTTTCTTGGCAATAACCACTAAAACCTGCTTAGGATTTCTGCCGCTATATAGCAATTTCATAATGCTGTATAAACTAATTATGTAGTAAAGGCTGTGCGATTTCTATTCGAGGGCTGATCAAAAGGATGCCGAAAAAATTGTTTTATTGATGGTCAGTCAGCTGCAGGCGTAGTTAAATAACAGCGTCTAAATTTATTACTATTTAACTTATATACTTAATATCGAAAAAAAAAACTAACTTCAATAAAAGAAAGTGTACACGAAGATAATTTTTTGCTGTCGTCCCTAACTACCTACTTACTTTATTGTCACAAGCAAAACATCAACAATTATCTTGGAACTGCCAATGGGTCATGTACGTAACAGTCAAATACAATGTCTCTAGTTAAAAACGACAAATGACCTTACAGCAAACTCGACCACCGCCATACCGACGTTTTTACCACTTTAACTAGAAGTTTGTATATCAGCTTCATCTTTCAAGTTAGTCAATCATTTCGCATATCCATCTGCCTGTATCTAATCGCATCGAACGTTCAGGTAATTGTCAAGAGCTATATCGTACAAAGGTCACTCAGATGCACGCATGGCTGTGCGATTCCTAGTTAAAGATGCTATTAACGAGCCGACGACAGGTCGACGGGCAAGGTTTCAAGTTGAGAGACTAAATCGACTATCGGACTTACAAGCCAACCATTTTACTCCGATATTCACTGTTTTGCGCACCATTCTATCAATATATCTACGCATGGACATATAAACGAGACAGTGGTTGGAATCGGATTGGGCAGCTGCACATTGTAGATGGCAGCGGCGGGGGCGGCGGCGGCCATGGCGCCGATTGTGGCAGCCATGCTGGTAGAAGTGCGTAGATTACAATGATGATGGTGGCCATGTTGCTGACAGGGAGATCGCTGTATTAAGGCAGAGCCGGGTGGGCGGTGCTTGAGCGGAGGGCTTCTCTCATTGCTCGCCTGTCCGGCTCAGTTTGTCCGTCGCTGCTCGTTTGGTTTCTTGTTTGGCGCTCAGCTGCTTTTTCTGGCTTGGCCTGACTCGCACTCGGTTGTTCTCGGCCCGCCGGCCAGGCGAACAACGTTGATGAGGTTAACTAGTCTTTCGGATTAAGGGACTCAGGGGCGCGGCTGGGCCGTGGACTAGCAGCAGCAGGAGCAGCGGGAGCAGCCTCTCAGCAGAACAGAAAGCAGAGGTCTGTCGGGCCCGACGAGTAGTACCGCTGCTGAAGCTATTTCGAGGCGAGCCACCAACGAAGTGACGAACGAATGAATCAACTCAGTCAACGTCGGATGAGAGTCTGGAGACCGCCGCCGCCACCGCGGCCTAGTTGGCAGGCTCTGCTGGCTGGGTCGGGCTGGTCGATGGGTCGCTTACTCCTAATGGGCAGAAATATAATAGCATTGGATAGACAGAGCAGTGGTATTAGTATTTCGCACGGCGCTGGCTACCGAGACGAACAAAGACGAGTGGGAACGATGGTGTCGGACAGTGGTAGAAGGAGAAGACGGTAAAGTAGAAGCGAGGCAGATGGGGAAAGCGGATACTACAGCTGCTGCTGATGCTGTTACCTCTACGTTATAGGTGCGGTCGCAGCTGACCCGACCGCTGTTCTCGGGTTGTGCCAGGTCGAGAATGGAGACCACGGCGATCGCACCGTAGAATCTGTCAGCAGCGTCTGACTTTAATAGCAGTAACGGATAGCTCGTCACCGCTCGGTGAAGTGTTCGTAGGACAATTGCCGCTTGCTCGATGAGATCGACTAGTTAAAAAGAGGGCACTTACCTCTGTACATGGAGATTCGTAAAGACGAAGGGAACCTGCTGCCGAAAAAGGCCTCTTGATCATTTTATGCACACTGCACTTATTGGCACATAGCTATTATATTATGCTATATGAAGACACGGAAAAGAAGTAATTGCTCGAGAAGTAATTATACAGGTCAGCACGTGGTAAATAACAAAGGTGCAGTGTTGTTGAAAAATAGGTGGAACTTCATAGTTGAGTGCATCAGTGATGATCAACTAAGAAAATCATGTAGTCGATCTATGGTGAATTAAAAAATACGTGGCATAAAATTATCCATATTATCCAATTATGTACACTTGAACATATAAACAAAAGTTTACCTTTTTTGTTGTTCTTTCTGAGCTGGTGCCATTATTTTAATGGGTTCAGAAAATTGATCAGGAATTGGCAGTTACGAAGCTAGGTATCCGAACGGATTGTTCATGTGCATGGGGAATATGGAGCCTTGTGCCATATATACCCTAATTACCGTTTATTACATATTAGATACATATATATTGTAATCATGTAAACAAAAAGTTAGCGCATTTAAGCGGTGCCAAGCAGACCATTCGGTCCGTAGATAACTTATGTTTTTTCAATTCATTCAAATTGCCGACGCTGTATATTTAAATTTATCTCTTGTCACTTTAAAACAAGCACCTATACGTCCATAACAATAACAACATTTTGACATGTCTTCGTACAATCTTTTAATCGATGGACGCGATTATGCTGTTCTATGCATTAATAATTATATCTATTATCTGAATACCTATTATCCCTACTCGGTCTATTGAATATATTATTATTTTTTTAGCCGTTGTACTGAAATCTTCTTAGTAAATGTTAACATGCGAATAGTTCGTATAATACTAGATAGCAGAAACCAAATATCTTACTCGTCTGCTGAGTTGAGTGTGCATGTATGTACACTATCCTGGCAGTTGCACATTTGTCTCTCTTGTTATGTATCTGCGTATATTCAGCTATATATATATATATATATGCGTCTCTACGTGCCCGTCGTCTAACTTTACGTTTAAAGCATTTCGTAGAGCCAGGGGTCTCCGGAAGAAAATGAACGGACCAAAGGACGACTGCTGTTGCTGAGAGAAACTGTGCAACGATGCAGCTAGATACAAATAGCATGGCACTGCTCGGTGTTAGTATCTCATCAAAGGTCGTATGCAACCCAGTTCGGGCCGACCCACGACGGCAGCGATGGTGTAGTTGGGCCAGAGGGTTGTCCTATTCGGATTTTTCGCTGGCGGCGGCAGCTGCAGGTTCCTTTTTGAGCTTTGCATTTATGCGCAACTGCTGCTGAGAAGACCTAGGCCTTTGCCGCTAGGCCCGATCATCCCTGTATTCCTTCGAGGTGCAGCGTTCGGATGCTGATAGCAACGGTGGTAGCGTTGTCGCTAGCTGAACTCCAACGCCATCGCGGTTCCAAGCTAACATAGGCAGAAAGATCAGGTTATAGAGGACAAGCAACTAAAAAATGGCAGGAGTTGCCAAAGCAACAATGGTAGTGGCTGAACGCTGACACGTACACACCCACGCAGACCGATACACACAGTTACTGCTGCATTGCAACACGCTGCATCCGCTGCTGAATAGCTCTGTCTAGAGCTTGTTCCGTCGCGCCATTGCCAGCAGCAGTAGTAGTAGCCGTAACGTTTTCTTCGTTCTTCTTCTTTACCTTCGTCCACTTTTTCCATCCGTAATATGGCAATCGTGTTTGCTGCTTGGTCGGGAATTGCCGCTCTATGTGTCTGCTGTAAAGAAAAGCAATGTCACAGCGAGCACGACAAGCGGCGCAACAGCAACACAAAGCGATATAGTCGAGTTGTGTATATGCAATGACAAACTGTTCGCCCCAGTAGCCCAGCTTGGCATGCCCCTTCACTCGACCAATACCCGCATCTTCATCCGCGCCCATTTTGCCTTTTCCCGAACAGTCCAGCAGCCCTCCATCATACGCTTTCCTTGAAGTTCCGTAGCTGCTGTTGGTGTGCCTCAAGGAAGCATAATGCAAGAAGCGGCAGCAGCAACATTCTCTCTGCTGCTCCAAAGCCTCCAGCCGGTCGATCACCCCGCAACCCTCCGTGTCCCCTCCATAAAAACGGACAAAGAGAGAGACTATGACAACTACAACGAAAAGGACGAAAGGAATGGGGGGCCACCCTTCGTCTCCATCAAACGGCTTCACTCCCTTTACTTCAGTTCGCACTCTATATCTGTCGGCCTGCATTCTGTCTATGTTTGCCCCATTTTCACAGCGCCGGAACGGCCACTACACCTATTTCAGCAACTAGTGGTCCCTCTTACCCCCGTCACATTCACTGTACGCCTCCGTCTGTATGACCGTGGAATGGCGGGCTTCCTTTAACGGGAGCTGCGGTGGATTAAAGTAGCCACAGGATTCGACAAGAACGATTGAAGTTATGAAGGTTCGCCCTTAATCAGGCCTGGCAAGAAAACATAGGCTTAATAGCCAGCGTGCCTGGCGGCTGAAGTAAACCATCGAGATGCTGCTCGTCACTACAGTGTACTATTAATAGCGGATTAAAGGTCGTACAATTGCATTTAAATTCTAAGCTAGTTTAATCGATGCGATCTTGTTTCGGGCCGAATGATTCAAAAATCTTGATGCTTTTTTTTTTCTGAAGTTGGCCGCTTTCCAAGACAAACTGCATTGAAAATAAAAATTATATGCAACGAACTTTTAGTATGTAGGGTCTAGTTCCAGCCTAGAATGTAATTGAATTTGAGCGTTTGCATTGCCTATATACAGTGCGGGTGTAGATCACGGCTTATACCATCGATCTATTATTAGGACGATTAGCATAGACTATATGTAAAAGGTCCTATGATGACAACCTCTATTTTCACTGGACACTCGTACAAGCACAGCGCGGAGGTGTTCAAATTCATCTAATACTCATACCCGCCACGATATGGATCGTCCATTGCGGGCAAAGATCCTTGCGCTATGGCGTTCGTCCAATTCTGTTATTTCTACAGAGAAGCAAAAACATATCTGACATTGCTTAAAGCTGTAAGATGACTGCTAAACGAGGGCAAAGCTTGCCAGTACGTTTTTCCAATAGGAAAATTCATATTAGATGCTTCAACCAAGCTAGTACATTGTACAGCTGTTCGACTGACCTTCCTTTGATTCTCAGTGTCCTGAGAAAGCAAATCTATCTAACAAGTCTAACAAAAATTGCCTAGGCTCAGCCGACGATAACATGCTGACCAAACAATATTGAGATTTGAATCGGCAACAGAAACAGGGTGAAACGATTTCTCTATTAAAGTAAGCGTTTGATAGAAATAAAATAGGGACCTTCTGTACGCGAGGATCTCTGCATCTTTACACCGCTAGAGATGTTGTTCTCGCTTATCGTGTAAGCAGATCTATTCACTGGCTGATATCGTCGACGCTGGTTGATCTTTCTTTTCTTTTCTTGCAAATTAACGATTACCACCGCTTCATATCGTGAACTCACTCGTTTCCCAAATGGACGTTAGCTAAAACCGTTGTTCCGGATCGCGTCTTCATTGAGTCCTTTACAATAACCTTTTTGTGAAATTTGTTTGTTATTTGCAGAAATAAGGTTAGGACTAAATTCATTATTATTGTAAAGTTCAAATTAAAAAACAACGGAGTTTTATGTGTTGCGCGAGTAACAGCTGCAGCGCCATTTATAATACCATAGGCTGTCATATGCGCGAAGATATATGTAAAACAGCCGCGGTGATTGAGGTGTCGGTGAAGTACGTTATTCATGCTTTTGTTATCCCATCAACGCTGAAAGAAGTAGTAGTAGTAATATTTTTGCCTAGCTGCTCTTTAATTTTCCACACACACTTTTTCTTTCATAATCCAATAAAAGCTATTACTTCGGATAATTATTGGACGCAGAGATGCCCCTAAAGGAGAAAGTACTGTTTGATTTTTGTTTGCTGAAGTCTAAACGAACTCCTAATTACGTTCCTCAGACAAAAAAGCCTGTGCTCATAGTAAACGCTCCTGTCCCATACCTCTAGTTACAGCTAAATATCCGTCATTGCTTGCTCCCATCAGTCGAAAGCAAGTCCCTCAAGACTCGAAGGCCAGCACCTGTTTAGCTGTCGTTGGCTGCTCCATGTAAGGTCCGATCGAGTACTACTGCCGTACAGCCAGCTAGGATCCCGGTGTAGTTTCGCTCGATGACGACAAAGAAGAACATGACACATGTAGGAGCTTGGGTCTATCCAATTTTTTGACTTGAGATGATAAATTGAACAACGACGTTAAAGCCGCAAATAACAACACACGCGTCCCAATTCAGGAATATCGACTCTTCGCTAACAATAACTTTAAGCGACTACTTTAGTGTTTCCAGCGTCGCCTGCTGCCAAAGAAAACAACAGTTGTCCTAGGGCCTTCAAGTTGTTGTGTCGGAAACTGTGCCATCCGTTTACGTCTGCCCCATTACGCTCGTCAACGCCAACAGCAAATTTCGCTGAAAGTTGTTTTTTTTTTCTTTTTTTTTTTTTGTATATTTATTACCAGAATAGAACAACTCTAAGATGTGAAGAATTTGTATTTTACTAAAAACAAAGGCAACTCGAATTTTCTTATTGCGCTCATTCATAGGATCAGCTTTTGCAGTGAACGGATCTTCATCCTACGATTCGTGCAGTGTTACAGGTAAAGATTAAGCCGTATGTATGATATTTGCGTGAATAGAACTCATGGCTGAACCGGTTTCCATTGTAAATAAGGTAAATTTGTGTTACCTTGTATCAGAAAGCACTGAAAATATCACACAGTGTCCTTGCGGTAGATTCGAACGCGGGCGTAGATGTCTCGTGATGGCTGGGAGCCAGCCGTCTGATGGAACCATGCCTAACGGACGTAAGACTCGAAACATGGAGATACCGAAAATAGCATAGAAAACCATAACAAAACATTAAACTTAAACGCGGCTTTTGAGCTTGCTAACCGTGCATATTCTATATATATATATATACGTCAATATCCCTTTTCTTTTTTACCATAGTTCCTGCCGACTATTTTTAATCCCCTTCGTTTCTCTAATCTCCTTTTTATAGCCTAACACATATTACTGTGGCAGGCATTTTTGTACCCGATTCAACATACATATTTTACTGGCATCCAGTTGTAATTAACGAAAACGGGCTCCTTCGTTAGGTATCAACGATGCTAGGTAAGGAAAGCTAGCTAAGCTAAACCCCGCATATCTTGGCCCTTTGCAACTAACCCCTTCATAGCTACTTCTCGTATGCTTCTTCAAACTAAGAAGCATAAGGACTTGCTCTTTCGGCAGCGGCCACAAGGAGTTCCACTCTGTCTGTTTCCTGAACCTCTGCTATGTCTGGGGATGCTCCTGCATCAGTTGGTGGACTACCGCCGCCGTCGGAGTTATGCAATCCTGAGGTATAACGATACAGCTTAGAGTATAGGGGAATAAGCGACTGGGGTCAGATTAGAAGGCAGTGTAGCGGACAGATAGAAGCTTCAGGGCGGAGGCAGACTTCTCAGTTGAGGAAAGTGCCGAGAGCGACTGAGCGCTCCTTGTGAGGAGCACGCGGGGGAGAAGGTGGGAAAGGGGGTAAATGTGTGCCCATAAATTCAAAGGGCTGCTGTTGCTATTGCTTCTGCTCTCGATGCTGGTGTCCAACTATCTGATGGCAAGGCATGCTATGCTTTGCTGCCTCCACCCCCCACCGCCCTCTGGACACACACACATACGTTCACAGTTCACCTTTTTCGTCTGAGCCCCCGCCACACACACGAGTGCACTAAACAGACAACTCACCGGAGCCCAGCTCGTTCATGAGAGACTACTTACTGCTACGACTACTAGTAGCACCAATTTCAGTACAGCGACGGTAGAGTAAAAGTACTATGCTACGACGCATCGTGGTAATGGCCCAAAACATTTAATAGGCAGGAGCACGGCGAGAGAGGGAGAGTCGTCCAGGGTAAAAGAACGAAGCTATCTGCGGGGGGCCGGGGTAGAAACTGACATAAAGTCAACAAAGATGTAACTGCTTTGGTTGCCTGCCTGCCTTCCTGCTTGGGCCCTAGTCAGGACCAGTCGCAGGCAAGTATGAACGCGCGCGTGGACGAAGAACAGAGGACAGCAGCACGACGTTATAGTTTGGAAGGCCAGCTAGGAGAAGTCGTTTTGGCAATGAGCAAACGCCAAACAACCAAGACCAGTAGAGTAAGGCAGAAGGGATGGAGAAATAGACCAGTAACTACATATATTCTGTGGCAAGGTGACTCTGGGTAGCGAGGCAACAACGTGAAGCAATGGTTGCAAGTCGACGCTGAAGAGACGCAGTGACTAGAGTCACGCTACTTGTTGAAAGACATGAATAGAATTGCGCTTGAGAATAGGTCGTAGCCGACTTTGTCAGTCTGCGCACAAAAAGCACTGCTTCCAGGACCAGGTAGTGCTCATGGCGGAGCTTGGCATGTCTACGTGCCGCACCGCTCGTTCGGTGGCTGACTGGCTGGCTTATGCCACTTGCTAGTTGAGTTGGATACGCAAATAAAAACGAACTGATGAGTAACCGAAATAGGCGACCCCATACGCCATAATGGGCGGGTGCAGATGGGGGCGTGGACTTATGTAGATACTAACGGGCAATTCAAGATGGCTCACGAAGCGTATCAGATTTGAACTCTGCCACAGTTTATCCTAGCACTGTAACAGTTTACACAAACAAATCCTAAAAGAGCAATTGACATTGTGACCCGTATGCAAACAGACCTATATTGAATATCCTAGACAACTACGTAATGTAATGATGTGCAGAAATCGCGACACATGAGCCGTGATCTCCGTTATGCTATAGACCTAAAGGATTCACAGGAGTAGAACATAGCTGGCCTTTCGGTTCTCCTGCTTATTCAAGTGGACGCGCTCGTAAAGCAAAAAGCAGATAAAAATTACGATTTATAAGTGCGTTTGATAAAAAAAAAATAACTATATCCTGCCTATTGATAATTTGACATGCTATACCATGCGTCTATAAATCACGGACATAATAATACTCAGGCTCGCGATTTAGTATCATATGCTCAACACACGTTTTTAAGCGCAGGATGCGATCTGAAAGAACAATGCTTACTGGGATTAGGATTTTCTCTTGGTGCCTAATGGGATTTCTAAGGGACTGGGTTAACATGTTTTCAAATGAGGATAGGTTTGAACAAGGAAAAGATAGGACTTAATGGACTACAGCTTAGTATTTCATATTCATAATAGGAAAAATTGAGCTTTTTTTCCCCTCTAGTATTTTGACGTATACTTGTACGTGTATAACTTCGCCTTTTTTTCATTTAAGTTGGTGCGCTTGTCAACTAGTTTAGCGATTTATAAAATCGTACCCTTAGTTGATTTGCAGGACAAAAGTTCCTATTACTGACTAATTTACTAATATATTAGAACTGATCTTAGTAAAATTATCACTGTTATTTAGAATCTTTTGAAACGATCCGATATCTGGTATAAGACATTTAGACTTTTCAAAAGCGCAAGATACCACTCGAGAAAGCATATCGATAATCCTTAGGTGCGCGTAATTTTAATGAGCACTCACCTAATTACTATTAGAGTTTCTATCTCAAATCAGATGATCCGTGATTCTAAAAGTAGAAAATTAGCAGATCAATCGTACCATACTTAAACATTGAATGAAAATAACTAGAGCCGCCGCCGCCGTCGTCGTAATAGTTAGAAAAAGCTTTACAAACCCAATTTTATCTGCTATTTTCAATCGTTCAACTAATGAGGATGCATTAACAAGTAAATCTTGTAATCTAGAGGCGATAAAGCGCCCGCTATGTGTCTTATAGAAAATGAAGGCATTTCATCCGAGCTGGGCACGTGAGCGCACTTCTTAAAACTCGCTGATAATCCCGAGCATGATTTCTGTGCTCGAGGGGCACAGGTGCTCCGCTAGTTCGGTCGTCAGAGAATTCTGAACCTGCTCGCTGGGCAACGTATATAGTGGTAAATCGGTACTTGGGTATCGTTGGGCGTCGCAGCGACTTAGTGCAAGACCTAGCGTCAAATCAGGCCGAGATGCTCCTATAGGTGGGAGATTGGCAGTGGGGTGGGAAAGCTTCATTTAAATAGCGCCATCTTTCGTTTTTAAGTGGCCGATCATTTGTAGTAATAGAACTCACGGTTAGGAGTGTCGCTCCCAATAAAAAGAAACAGACGTTTAAACATATCGTTTCACTCGATCTCGATGTCTTGGCCGTTTTACTTCTCTCTGTCCCCCCCCCCCTAACACTGATATGTGCCGGACATTCAGCTTGCCTCAGTCTCGGGTGTAGGATTTTCTACAGAATAAGTTACGCGTAAGGCAGTTGTTTGCGTTATACGGTTTCGATTAGCTGCCGATGTATCGGTCGCTAGAACAGCGGGAAAACAATTGATCTTTAACTGGGATAGACTGCAGAATTCGTTTTAGTGACAAATTAACCAACAATCGTCCCGCTACGAACGGCACGAAAGACAGTTATTGCCTTCAACTGAAGAAAAATCAAAATTCCATTTAATGATAATTATATAATATCCAGATGTAGTACCAAGACTGAAACAACGAAATCTCCTAATAATAATAACTTTATGGCTTCGCGATGTGCACTAGATCTATTACTGGAGGCCGGATGAGCATCCATTGTATAGGTGTCGTATCGTCGATGAATAACTAAGAGATATAGTTTTTTTTTTTTTTCGAAAACTTATAAAGTCTCCAGCCTGGTTTTCGTTAGCAACGAAATTACGTTTGTGCAGTGCTATCAGTAGTAAGTAGAGTGCAGTAATACTCAAAAAGCAATGAGCGTATCGTTGTAACAGTTGGCGCTTTCGTATGGCCTTATTGCATCATCGGGTAAATAGCGTCCCTTCAAACGACGTTCAGAGGGGGATAGCGAATGACTGTAGCCTAGATCGTCGATTTATTTTTTACTTACGCATGGTTACACAATAGCGGAAAACGATTATTTCGGTGACGTGGAAGAATCTAAAAGATCTAAGCGACCCAAACATAAGAGGCAAACGATAGGAAAGAGCTACAAGTACGCCATTATGTATGCGTAATAATGCCCTTACGAGAATAGCTTGAAGACAGCGGTCGTTGGATGCGGGTGCCTTACTGATCATAACGTCAAGCACAGGTCTGCTAACAGGACATCAGGTATCCTGACATGGTCTGTAATAAAACTTCAAAGTCCTTGACAGAAATGTTGAGGATAGAAGAAAAATAAAGAGGTTAAAATGTTTCCCAGAACCCCACAATTATGCAACAGACGCATTGTTTTTGTCTCTAGTTAGTGTTAACAGGATGCTGGACATTTTGAAAATATTCGTCATATACTGTCGCTTTTAATTCATAGCTTGAGTAAACAGTAATATACAGTCGATGCGATAGCAAAATAGGGATCATTTGCAATGATTAGAAACGGAGGCGGCCGCAGTAGACTTCATAACTCCATTTTGTATGTCCAGCATCTATTATTCTAAATTAGACTACTGAGCGATAGGTGGTAAATGTTCGTTAAAGATGGAAGAGACAGGAATGGCCTTTGGGAGTTGTGCGCAAATGAAGTCTCCTGTGACGAAAGTGGTGCCTTTAAATGACTGACGTATGAGTGCTGTAGTTAGAGAAGCCATGAGCGCTTTGCTGAGGATTTTACCAGTGGTCGATTTAGTGGAACGGGAGACCGATAGGAAGCGTGTTAAGCGTCATATTCGGATAAGCCCGGACTGCATATTTACAAAACATGCTATGTTGCTGGATACTGAGGAAGGCCAAATGCTTTCCTATTCATTGTACAGATTACCTGAAGGTATTTCAAGTGGTCTGAGACAGTCGACTATCATCAATCTTAATTATACAATTCGAGTAGTCCCCTGATTTCTTAAGAAAGACTGCTCGGTAGAGAATTGACTATTCAGTGCTTCTGCGATGGTCATAAATGCTATATGTCCATGCAACGTAAGACACAGCTGCTACCTTTATTTCCTTGGTAGAGTATGTGGGCTCGTTTCAGATGTATTCTGCAAATGCCAACGCCATTTTCGACATTGCAGCGTCACTGCACTGGAGCTACATTTCCTGCTTTTGGTGAGGTAACGGGTAAGCTTGTCCTTCGAGTTATTGAAGTCACCACATCACAAGTTCATATGAGGAACACTTTGATGTTACCTGTTGTCACCGACGCGTATGGCGGCGCCAGCTCGTGTACTTGCGTTCCTCACACCCCCTTCACCAGCCCGTTATGACATACATTTTGCAAATCGTCGGCAACTGGCATAGCTTCTGGTGGTGCGCTCGAGCACGCGATTCGTATCGGACTACTTGAATTATGTGTTTGATGCCACCAACTAGGCAACGGTAAACGAGAACTCGGCAAGTACTCCGTTTCACCTCCGCCAATAATCACCATGGGGAAGAGGATTGTAAGATATCCCCCCCCCCCCCCCACACACACACATACACCTTACCTTGCACTTATCAACCACATCTGCTCGTTTTACGTTTCCCGCGTTGTGTCCTCGTGCAAAACGAACATTTCCTTGGCTCGTTGGATTCGTGTCACTTTTCCCTGTCTGCTCCTCCCTTTCTTCGTACTGTCTGTGTAAAAATCAGAGTCACTCTAGAATATCTGTTCGCGCCGTTATTACGGCAGTGGCTGTCTCTACAGTGCACCTTGAATCGTTTTAAGCTAGCGGTACGGGGAACTTTAGGGCCGACCCAGCGCGCGCATAGCGGCGCTGCTAGCGACGCGACCTATGTCACCCTTTTTCGTCTCGGAAGACTTCGTTCGAATATCTTGACTTAGTTTTTTTTCGACGCCGGTGATACCGGCAGCAGCGGTGGCGGTGATAAAGTTTGGGCTCCAATCTTTGGCATCTATTTACCCGTTTGCTTTCAACTTCCTCTAATAAGCCATCGGCTTGCCAACATATCTCAGATTTTTCGTCCAGCATTTTCACGAGCAAATAGAAGAAGTAAAGTTAGCGGTGCAATGAAGTGCGTGCGACCTGACTGCTTGTTTTGACACCCGCCGCGACTGATTCCAGTTGCAACCTGCTCGGTATCTTCTGCGTTTTCTTCCCCTTCTGCTTTTTAAATTTGCACACTTTCTTCGCTAGGCTTCTTCCGTGCAGCCGCCTTTTCATTCGGATTTGTTTCCGCTGTTACATCACCCCGTACACGCGCGCGAATCGAGCCGAGATTCACCAGCCGTCAACTTCGCAGCGAGACCGACGAATGTATAAAAACAAGGAGGACACACGGTACTGAGCGAGGTACGCAACGGAAGCGACGCCCGAATTCGAAAAATGGTTCTTTTGCCTCGATTCGAAAAATGCTTCCACTTCAAAATGCCTCCGAAATACTGTCTTCCCCCCCCCCCCCCCATCTCCCGAACCCTCAATGGCTATCCGCAGTGGGGTTGCCTGTCGTCAGACGTTCTTCACTGCAGCCGCGTGCCACCAAGGTACGCAATGCTTTTACCAACTTGAAAAAAAGATCTTGTTTCGTCGCTGGTTCGCTCAAAAAAGCCGTTATGATGAAGCATCAAAGATCTAGAACGAGACCGATGCGCACAAAAGCGTAGAGGGGTGAAGCATACTTGCGATTAGCGTGCTGTTTTATTGTGAAATCACTTCCATGGTTAAACATGTAATTTGTACCCTAAATTATTCTGCCAGTGCCTTAAAGATACACATATAGTGCGGAATAAAGAAGGGCACATAATAATAAAATTTACTCGTATAGATAAAAGTGAATACTAACTCACCCAGACGACCTAATTGCACACCGCGCTTGATGCTATCTAAAGTGATTTTAGGGCCTAGAAGGTAAATTCAGTTGCGCTAGATCATGTTGGCATACCCTGCAGAACGGAGTTGCTTATAATAAAACAGAGGTTTGCTCGGGGAGGGGGGCAGACAGAGGGCAAATAGAACTTTCGTAATTACGAAGAGTCCGTCGGAATTTGCATTACGATTTGTTACACACCTGACTGATTTGATCAGAGATAACGTCAGTTCTTTATTTCCATATCGTTAAAATTTATCATAGCGATGTAGGCTTGAATCCTTCCAAATGTAGCCTAACACTTAGCGATTTTTAATGAAATTACGTAATTATTTAAGGCTACTTTATAAAACTGTTAGCCCGTTTATAAACCATTAGGCAATTGGTAACCAGATGTAATAATATTAGTCCCTTAAACTATTTACGCATAAATAGTAAACGTTAAGGATAACGAAGTAAATAAACTTGACTTAAAGCTCGTATAGTATTTTCAGTTACGAAGAAACGTGCGGTGATAGGTTATTACTTAAATTCAGCCAGTACGTAGAATGTTAGTTGTACATGTACCCTTAGGGAGTCAACTCCTGGTAGGCATTTGTGAAAATACCGCAAACGAACCTGTAAAACTTACAAACTTACAAAGTCACAAGTTGATTACGCTTGAGCGCCTTGTATGTGTATATGTAAGTTCCGCTCTGCATGCAGAGCTCTGCATCCATGAGACCCTTAGTATGTATAACACCGATATTTGGCGGTCATATTCATATACTCATAGTTGTATAACTCAAACTTGTGCTCAGTTCATGGACTATCGATAGGTAATTTGGCAGTCTTCAGTAAGTTACACGATGGAAGAAGCCAATGTCATATCCGAGTCACCTAATAAAAAGCAGTCGACGTTTAGCGGAACCATATTTATTTAGGGTGTTAGCACCATTCTGACCAACTAAATAGCAATTCTCTTTGTCTAAAAAAAATTGTCTTTCTTATAAATTATGCGAGTGGCAGTTGTCGTTAGAAACGACAGGGGGCTCGATCTCGGAGATTTCCGGCGACAACGTCCCCCGGAATCCTCCTTCTAACCTGCCGTTCATTCCTCCAAACGGAACAGCTTTATCCGTACTACTATCTCCGGCGCGAGCTACAAATGCATGAGCTGTAAATTGCCCTGTGGGCATTGGAAATTCTGCGCTTGCTCTCATTGGTCATTGACCTTGATTAGCGAACATGAACTGCAGTATGTTTGACGGTCCCTCGGCTCCAATGTGCATCACTGGCACGGATTTTTCTGACATTTGGAAGCTCGTGTTTGTGACTTTAGGGAAAAACCCGGCGGCTCTGTGTGGGGGCGAAAAGTACGCTTGCAATTGTGGTTCGGGCGATGAGATATGGGCAGATCGCATGTATGCTGCTGCTGCTGCTGCTCCACCTTCAAAATCACCTCGTTGGGAAGGGCTTTGTTCCGCCAAAGTGTCTTCCTCAAAGCGTGCATCTTTTCCATAGAAGTTGTTATCAAGCGAATGCAGTATTTTGTGAAGTAACACAAAAGCGTCCTTCTGACGTTCTATTGAAAGTCGTAACTTACCGTATATATATACCAGGCCTCATCAGAGACTTGAAGGGCACTGTTCGGGTCTTTTGTAATTAATCATTGTTCATATCGTTGGTTTTCTTGTGGGCGTCGAGCCATAGCCCTGCTAGTGCGTCACGGGTCTCCGGTGGTAAGCGATTGCGATTATCTACGCTGCTCGCCCGCAAAACGTCCCCAATCGCCTTTAGGTGTACATCAATAAACATCATAGATTCAGTCATCGCTGTGAACTACGCGTTTATTGAAAACTCCATTCAATAACACTTCGTTTTCGACAACAGAACGACTTCTAAGGGGCGCAAAAACGGATCTTTAGGAAAAGTTAATAGAATTGCCGTTGTAATACTTAGAATCCATTCACAAACAATCTCGTAGGCCACCACTTGTGAACCACGCTCGCATTGGGTAACACGAACCGTATGGTACGTGTGCATCGTATGGTAGCAGCATATACCTCCATACCTAAACTTTAGAATCAGCCAGGCAAGAATCTTGTCCAGAAAATAGTACTTACTCTAACATAGAACAAATTGTGTTGGGTTTTTTTATTTGCCATTTGCACACGTTTGGCCTTTCGCGATTATTTATATTATAAGTTTTACGATAGTAATTGTCATAATTGATAAAAACCACGAAACTTCCTCTTTTTGGAGCCCATGTCGACGTGGTAGATCTATAATTTTAGTTGGACACTACACAAATATATTCTAGAGCGAGAAACACCAATCAAATATGATAAGCCTGTAAATACATTGTACAGGTAATTATTTTTTTTCTTATTTTACGTTCGCCAGTTAAGCATTACGGCATTACGAAACGAAATCCATGTATGCCCGGATGCGAACTTAGACCATAACGTGCACTTAAGATCAGCTATTACGGAGACAATATCAGGCGAGTAAAGATACGTAATTTTGAGGACACAGTTTTGGTAATCTCCGAACTAAAGAAGTTAAACAAAGGGTGTGCTTTCTATATATCGTAGAATATATTAAGGCGCTAAGCTAAGTTTGGTTTTTGGAAATTTGTCAATTCTATCCATTGACTTCACACCAACTTATAATAGTCCTTTATTTGTAAAACGTAAATACGGTTGCATCTCCTCAGCATGGTGTGTTTGGGTATCTGTATCAGAGGTCGTATTTTCCAATAGATCGCTTACCGAAGTATAGGTACCAATGAATTGCTAAAAAATGGAAATATGTTTATCATAGATTAACAGTACGATTAGAATGTGCTTAGGATTTATAAAGTTTATAGATAAATGAAAAATAAAAAAAAAGGGTGAGTAACTATCCACTTAGATTCAAAATAGAACTTAACCATCGCTATGCATTAACTGGATTTTTACGCGTATCACGAATAACGTGACATGTCGTGGGCAAAAGCCGAAAATATCACCCATTCATCAGTAAAATCATTCTAAATAAT
Organism: Varroa jacobsoni; assembly: GCF_002532875.2. NCBI lineage: Eukaryota > Metazoa > Arthropoda > Arachnida > Mesostigmata > Varroidae > Varroa > Varroa jacobsoni. Next base: position 156,743 of record NW_019214427.1, on the reverse strand, counting down.
TCCAATGCTCGCGGAATACATATTGCAGCTAGGTTCGTTTGCGCTGAGCATTTTCAACCCGGTAGTGATCTAGTTAATTTACAAGGACTACCGCATCTTCCTCTTCCCTGCACGCACCGGTAAACTGGTAGGGAGACATTCACCACCGTGAGGATACAGTTGTAAGGATACAACGGTAGCGACCAACTGCTTACTGCGTGCTAGCAGCTTTTATGTCGTTGAGGAAGACCACACTGCGACTATCACCAACTGCCACCGCCGCCATCACCGCCCAGATCAACAACCCAAAATGGCGGAACAAAGTAGATTCAGGAAATGTGATGCAGCGGATCCCCTGCTCACTCGGTAGTGCAGGTTTCACACTGGGAGGGTGATCGCGCCAAGATCCGTCCGCTTCCACCCTTGGCCCCTCTCAACCGCACAACCAATGCGAACAACTCCTTTGTTCGGAATGGCTAATACAGCTACCGTCTACCCGCCCCTGTCCCCGCCTCCAGCAGCCAAAGGCCCATCATCGTGTTGTTTCTCCGTTGGCCCCTCGGTCGGTTCTCAAGGCGACCGACCGACGGCGGTGCGAACATTTGTTGGTCATTTTTATCAATTTGCCATCTATGTTATTGCCCGAGCTGCTACTGTGTTACGCCGCATCGTCTTTTGCTTGTTCGCTGCTTACTGGCTGGCTAGTCTTTTCTATCGGCGTCGCCTGCGCCATCCCTTGGCTCGTGTCCCGCGGCCCATCGAGACCGTTCGATTTCCCATTTGCCTTTTTCTCCTCTTCGTATAGCTCTTCCACCATCGTAGCCCCCGGCTCACTCGCGGTACCGATGGTGTTGTCGTTTTACCTCCCCACCCCTCACGGGGAGCGACGGGAGACCACTCCAGCAGCTCCTCAGTGATTCTTGTATCTGCCAAAACAGTACCATTCGCTGCCCGGTTTGTTAGTCAGAAACTGCTTTGGCCGTTGTTGATGTACCTACCCATCGTTGTACAGCTACCGGCCCTCGGCGGCTACATATCAGTCAGTCTATCCCCGCTATTATCCCATTTGCAATTGTAGTATTGACGAGCCAGTTACGCCATGTTGTATGCAAGTCGCGCTGCTACGTATAATAGGGGTCGAATCTCGTTTGAGTCTCGGTCAGATCTTCCATTTCGATCCCTATGACTATCGTGACAAACAGATGTTATTCAAACAGTGGTGAATGCTGCCTAAACGAAGACTACCAAGCTAGTCCATATACTCATAACATCATAATTTAAGTTGTCATAAGATATATATTTGGTTCACATCACTGAATACCAGGAGGTTTTATAGATTGTTGCGGTTGGACTATAGGTTGATCCATTTCGTACAAAATACGCCGGCCTCGCTTTCGCATTGTAGATGACCTGTATTTTGATCAGTGCGTTTCTGCTCTCTGAGTATGTTGCCAGCGATTTGTCTGAACAAGGAATATTGGGTTGGAGTTCCAGACTCGACATAACACTCTTCAAGAAATGGGCTCGATATTTCATATTTGGAAACATTGCTAGATTCGAAAACCGCGAGTTGAACAGATAAGAGCTCATTTAGGGGTAATTATTATTTACGATAGCAAAAACCGAGTAAGATCCGCTTGTAGAAGGTTGATCGAAAATGAAAAAAGTTTGAAAAGAGCGATTTATAGATAGAAGATGAGACATTTTTGGAACTTTCAGTAATAAATGGTTACAGAGGGAGAGCAACAGTATCTTTTTCTATCATTCGGTTTCAGAAATTTTGCTTCCGACCATTTTTATCATCTTCCGAAACCCAAATGTATCTTGTTAAGCATGGCTTGTTTTTAACTGATTTCAGAACTATCAAGACAGTCTGTGAGAAATCATGTTTTTTCCCCTCACTGAATCGTGCTTTCTGCTAAAAAAAAAGACCATAGCCGCGTGTGTAAAAGTATGTATATGGTTTCGACGGCTTTCCTGCACCGTTTGAGCTATACACGAACGTCTTGGTTTAAAGAATACATTAGTAAAAGTATTTGTATGTCCCTTGTTCTGAATCGCTTATATTCTAAATAAATCAAAACTAGCATTTAACTCTTTTTTTTTCTGTAGAGATTTATTAAACATATTATGGCAAACTTCCTACGTAACAGGGCCAGCAGCCTATCACTATCCGCTTTATGCTGCCATCCGTGGTTTTTGGTTGAGATAAAGATTTTTAGTCTCAAATAGCTAAGATCAGTGTCAAAAAACGCTACCGCGCGCTAGTCATCAACTTTCTACAAAATCGCGCTATCTCAGGTGCGTACCTCTCAGTGAGAAGGGCCGTATCCTGTATGCAGCCGTCCGATCGCACGATTTGGTTGAATGGAAAGGTACACACTTAGGCTGAATAAAATATTCAAGTCCTAAAAGTGAAAAAAAAAAAAAAAAAAGAAACTATATAAACTATATAAAAGGCTATATAATGACTTTCTGATCGACTTGACATATTCCAGTAAATTCAAGACTATAGTGTTCTAAACATGCTAATGAGAAATGCAGCATTCATGTTAGGATACTTTAAAAATGTAAGTTTTGAAGTTATTATAGGGACCGAAGTTCGCTAACATAACTTTTCCGTCATTTTGACACCATAATAGTACATAGATTGTGTATCTAATTTTCAGCCTAAACCGTTCGGTGAAAATAGTTTGAGATTAACGGAGCCAGGCGTCAATGGCGCTTGTATGGCCTACTATAAATACTTCTACGTAATCAGATATATTTAGAGAGAATCATTCCTGAGAACCTAACCTGCAAGGAAACCTATATTAGAACATCAACCCACAAGCCTTTAGTCCCTGTCAGGTCAATCGAGTTTATTGGAATAAAGCCAAAACACTGTTACGTCAAGCCAAATTATTCGCAAAAACCATAGAGTTTGATCAATATTTTGAACGAGAGCAGCTAAAAAGGCTCCCGTGTAACTATTAAACGACAATTATTTCTACTTCAGGTTTTTTATGAATTAAGTATCCACCATATTATACATTGACGTCAATTTGCTGCTCCATGATTGCAGTTAGCACTTATTTCAATAATCCCGACGATAACTTTCCGACAAGATAATTCCGTTTTATATATATATATATATAAGCGGCTATATGTTGAAATGAGACTATAGATTAACTTAAAGTTATACTCATCAAACGCAAACGAATTTCCAAGGGATTTCAGCTGAAAGTATCAATTTTTAATGGTAAAAAAATGAATTTTAATACTAATCTGACGAAAGTACTTGTGTCAGTGTCAACTGGGTCACAACACGTTGGCAATACGACCTGTTTTTAAAAAGCGTTAAGCTTTTAAAAGTGAAGAGCATAATCTAAACCACTGCGAATAAATAACCAGAAACGTATATAATAGCTAATTATGGTGAAGCAAAGCGACACTTCGCGAATGAGCGCTGTCCACTCTGTTTCAGTCACTCCGCGGTACCATCGGCGCCATCCCAAATACTCCTAACGGCTATCGGCCCACAAAGCTACTACCGGTTTAGCATGATCTCGCCACAGATTCCTTGCCGGTCTAACATACCTTTACTGGAGTGCCCTTTACTTTCGTTTGGCCATTCGCACTTGCAGCATTCAGCACTCCGGCCTGAACAGCCTAGTAGTTCTGCTGCCACACCGGCTCTTTAGGGAAAATGTCGTTACTCCGCCCCCTTTTTGCTCCTTGTGTCCTCTTTGTGGCTGGATTTGTCGGTAGCTGAACATCTCGGCCTTCGGCCTATAGGAGAAATAGGACAGTGAACATCCTCAAGCAGCAACGACGCCCAAGGCAGGCCTTCGAAGCAAGGCCCACTACAAAGACAAATGGTAATAATGGAATGCCCAACCCCATGTGCCGCTGCCCTGCATTCTACCCGCCCGCCTCAAAGCAGCTTCCCGATAGCGCGAGCGCCCAGAAAGGAGCCCACCGAATTGTTGCAATGTGCAAGTGAGAACTCCCGTTAGTAAACGTAGTACTACATGCGGCTGCTCTTGCCGCTGCTTTAGTGGTCGGTCGTGTGTGTTAGCTTACCCCCATACTGAGAGGCCAACCCTGTTTTGCCTCCTTTGGTCTATGTTCCGTTTTTGTTGCTCTCATCGCCTTCATCCTGTGTCAGGCTACCCCAACACATTTAGGGTTTTCTCCCCTTTTACTTAGCCTCTTTGTGCGGATCCCTAGTGTCGCCCCCTTTTCGAATACCAAGGCAATTCTAATGGGGGCACATGAACCAGACCGAGCAGAGGAAAACAAAAGACAGAGAGCCGTCTCTGACGACACGCTGCTTCACACACGCAAACACACGTACGACGAGCTGCCCTAAGGGCGGGAATCTTATTGTGATAGGCTGATGCAAAGGGCTTTCTTGGCGCGCATTCCGCCTCAACGTCGCGTTGGCCCAGGACCATATACTTAGAGTTTCATACGCTTGCCTTGCTGTTACCTGCTACTGTAACGCATCGCAGCAGTAGCCTGCACTGCGTTACTGAAACATTCTAACTACGTTTCTCGCCAAGTTGTTTTGGAGCACTGCCTTGCTCGCGAGGGGTTGTTCCTCAATTCGCACTTTCCCTTCTAGTTTATCTCTACCTCTTCCTTCTCGATTTTGCAGCCTAGAACTGCGCCTAGAAATACAACGCTGCACATAACACAGAGAAACGGGGGACCGGATAGAAATTAAGAGTGGCTTCAGCAAAGCGACGCTGTACAAACGTTGCAGCGGCATTTTTTAGCCTCTAATAACGGCACCTTTAGAGTAAGGTGCCGTTATTAGAGGCTGAAAAAAAACTCGAAGCAAATACGTTTAGTTAATTGCGTCCGTCGCTAAGTTTTATGTTAGACGCGGGTGCAGTGTGCGACAGCGGAAGTTCATCGGGATGCTGTCGAACAAACTTAAATTTGCATCATCCTCTCATAGCCTCTGATAAGTGCTAGCTGCCAAATTCAGTTACGGTCAACTCTTCACTCAGTGTACATTAGTTGAATCTTCATGGCAAGTAAAAGCTGCTAGAGGTGTCGACTTGCCGCGAAGGACGGGGGGCTGGGAGACAAGGGGGGTGAAACCGCAATCCGATTCCGTTACCTAGCCGGGGGTTGTCGTAGTTTGTGTTTCTCCCGACGCCCTGTTCCTGCTTACTCGTTATGCCTTTGCTTTCTTTAGCTTGCTGCCTCGCCTATGTCGATGGTTGTCGCCCTCGCCTCTGATGGCTGCTGTACTGAAGAGATCGAAACCGAAAACGACAACGAGTGCGAAGAGAACGTTCCGTCGCTAAGAATAAGCCTATTAGGACTCGAGACTCCTTAGAGGCGCAAGACAACAAGAACCGCCAGTGTTATCCTGAGTGGTTGGCTCTCTACTATCATACGCGGATTAACTGTGAATAGCTGACGGGGATGGCGAGACAATCCATGGCAACAGTAACAATGACGAGATTTATGAATGCCACCACAGGATGCCGCGTATACATTCTGAACTAAATTACATACACAAATACAGCTGATCTTGCCTTTTCGACATCTTGTAAATGAGTGGCTTCAAAATAAATTCAAGCCTATTATATTAGGGAAGGAAAGCAGGAGATTTTTGAAACAGTAGGCTTGTAGCCTGAGTGAGCGTCAACGATCAACGGACTAACAGCTTTCCGTGACAAACAAACATCGCAGTTACTAGATGGAATTATATTCATTTATACTATTACGCAAACGTCAACACCCCGATCAATCACAGTTGTTACATGAATGATTATTATTATTATTACACATGGTTCGTGAGTGGTGCGAAGCAACCCGCCATTTTGATCCGCCGCCTACGACTTTGTGGCTAGCGGTTGAAATCGAACCTGGAACTGGAAGGTGTGACAGCTAAGTTCAATAACATATAACAGGAACTGCTCGTATTCCATATCGATATCAGGATTGTCAATTTGTTTTTATACCCATTGCGTTTTGTCGATCGCTTTCAAATTTTATATAAGGTGTCTCGTAGTGTGATGAAAAAGTCTCTCTTAAGGCTACCACATAAAGTTTATGTGGTAGGCTTAAGGGGTGAAACTCAGCTTTGGCCTAGCGTCTGACAGTTGACATTGACAAACAGAAGGAAAATTAGATTTAATAATGGCTTAAGATACGTATACCATTGTTGGGTGAATATGCTAACAACGATGAAGGAAATACACAGTAGACAATCAATGCAAATCTAAATGTTTCAGATACGTCCACACAAGAAAGTGCATTTTACAAAATCATATATCCGTACGACGTGTGATCCGTATAAAGACGTATTGATTTATAACGTCCGTGGTATATAAGGTGTGCATGTAACAATGGAACCCTGAAATACCCCATGTAAATGCGTAGAATTGACAAATAGTTACATTAAATATTTTTACAAGCATGATGTCATTTTGCCTAGCTGCCTGCCATGGTTTCGTTGTCCTGGAAAAAGTTTTATATCCTGGTTCACACAGTTTGTCGTACCTATTTAGATACTTCTCAGCTTGAAAACTGTATATGGGTAGGGTGGTAACTGGAAAGATCGTCGAGTGGTGGCACGACAGTTAACCTTCGTTATGTTAAACAAAAGTTCCACTTATTGAGTCGTAAAAAAAGTATCGTTCTGTGAAGAACGACGAACGACCGCAAAACAGCGATCAGCTGTCGGTTGAGAAGAGAAGAGGGTCATCGATCCCCCACTCCCTCCCCACCGCCATACGCTGAACTCAGATGTGGCTGAATGAGCGAGCAATAGGTGACCGTAAAACTTTCAAGTGCACTAATGAACTCCACCCTGGACGACAACAGCAATTCTACGACAGTGGCGGAAGGACCGATGGCTCATCATATATTCGAGGCCTGTGACCTATCAGGCAAAACAGAATTAAATTGTCATGAAACACCCAGCACGAGCGCTTTTGTGGCTGACTCTAATCGTATCACCCTACCTTTGTTACTGGCGGATATCAAAAGAGAAGGCACTGACATCATATATGAAAAAACATTTAGCCCAAATATACACCCGTTTTTTGATTTGTCCGCTCCTGAACCTGTGTGATAAGTTTCTACTAGCAAAATGTTTTGTCTATTGATGAATCTTACGTGTGTGTCAGTGAAGCCACTTGGTGGGCCAGCCTGATAACGATGGGAGGGTCTTGATGAGCATTATAGCTGCGGCATATCGTCTAAGTCTCGGCATTTTACGGTAAAAATGGGAGGTATTATTTTAATGAACTTAATGATAAAAGCTGATAGTAAAGATAACGCAAATGTCAACGGATTACTGATAACCATCCTTGGCCTAAAAAATTTGTTTTGATGTTTTCAATGAGGTAAACGTGTGTTTGCCTCTATCTTCATGCCTCTATCTTCTTTATGTTCATGTTCATAGTATATAAAATTAACTGAATTTATTTATAAATATACATTGATAGAAACAAGCAGTTTGGCGACATGTACACAAAAAAACAAGCATGCAATTTCAGTTTATCCTTATCAAGTTCCTTCCCTTATATGCATAAGTAAGATAACTACAGTAATAGAACTTTGTTGATAATCTCAATGCTACTTAACGTATTAAATCATCAGTAGCCAATAGACACTTTGTCTGTGCTGAATTTAACTGTTCTAACTTCTTCGAGCGATTCAATTAAACAAGAAACTTTGAATAGGAAACTGAAGAATAGGAATTGCCTGTTGAAACCTATAGACATTTTAATAACATTCTAGGGAGTAAAGTCAGCGAAAAATCATGTAAAGAAACCATTATATTTTTTCGATGCAGTAGGACTGTCACCGGACAGCAAATGTACGAGATAATGTTTAGCAGTATTTTCTAGATATTCATTATCAGTATAATCGTATCATAAAAACACTAAGATACCCACTTTTCACAACTGTATCTGAATTAATCAAAGCTGTTTCATAACATTCAGTATCTTGTTTGTATATGTTTTTTCTTGCCATAGAAACCAAAGCTTGTTATTAGAAACAGATGTACCGTATATAGTGATCAATTAAAGTGATTTCTTCCGCATGTATTTTCGCTAAATAAATTTCAATTCTTTAGAATATGTTTTGAGCTCATTGTAAGGCGACGCACTCAAAGTCGTGAAAACTTCTAACGGATGACCGCTCATATGTAAAGCACATATGTATTTTTCGAGCAGCATTAACACTGTAGGTAAGCTACAAATATTCTATAACAGGGACTCTTAGTGGCAAGAAGCACTTAGCGACAGAAACGAGGCGAGAAGGCGCAAGATTAGCCTACGCAGAGCTCACTGCAGTCCTTGAAACCTCCAAGTTCTGTGAGGTATTTTAGGCCTTTAAGCGGCCGTCTTGTCAGTATACGCATTCGAATGCGTATGTACATGCGCATATGAGTGTGTGCGTGTGTGTGTATCGTGCCTTCATCAGGCGTGGACGATGAGCTCACCCAGTTTTTGCTCTCCTTTCTTATATACTTTTCCTACTAGATGATGGGACGACAGACATGCCATCGAGTGGTCGCATGGCAGTCAAATGACAAAATGACGTGGCGTGCTCGGTCACGAACCCATTAACTTGCGCCCCAGTTGCTGCCCCACTTTTGGAGGAATATAAGCTTCCCGTCAAAGAGAACAGCAATAGTGATAGCGCCACCATTGTAACATTGGCGTTGTTCTCGTTGGCCTTCGCCGTTGTCGCGAGGGACGTTTAGCCGCCACACCAATTCAACCTCTGTTCTCGACGGTGTTGCCAAAGCTATAAAGAAACCTGGGCAGCAGCAGATCTTTCTGCTTCTTAATTCCATTTTGCGTTGCAGTCTACGAGGCAGGCTCCTCGTCTCCGGGTCCTTCTCCTCCTTAGCCATGTCCAGGAACTCCCGGCGGACCAGAGAAAAGCAGGGAAAAAGAGCTAGGATGAATGATAAAAAGAAAGCAAAACTAAGAAGTCACGATAAAAAGCGGGCGAGCGTTGGCAGAATTCGCCGGTTCTTAGCAGAACCCTCCACCTGGCAGACAACTAATCGCAGCTCGTTAAGAGCTGGGCGGAGTTATTAAGGAGACGCACGTAGTAGTACTTTATCGTCGTTTAGATCGCTCAGCGTATCGTTTTTCGCTTTCTCGCCATGTTCGAAAAACGCTCGTACACACACACACATATGGGGTAGCCGGATAGATAGACATGTCGATCGTTGGTAGAGAGCTTTCAAGGGACATCGGACACCCCGCTATCGTACAGTCCTAGGACGATTTGACCACTGCAGCTGGCAACGGCCGCGGTGTTCGCCAGAAAGGAGTCTACGAGGAGGCACTGTGAAGGCGGTAAAGCTCGCTGACATACACAGATCTACTAAATCAAATACGAAGGCTATCTGCCTTCTGCGTGACGTAGCTACCTTGTCTACGTAATCATCATCGTTATTATTATCTTCAGGTTATCATTTGGTTCGTCAACCTGCCGGTTTAAGGAAGCGTGGTCTGTCTACAATATTTCGCCTGGCTTAAGCGTTGCGCGATATTGTTAGTCAGACGCTAAGAGAGCAGGAAGTTAAAGAAACATTGAACAATCGAATAAAAGTAAAAAAAGAAAGAAAACTAGAAGAGTCACTTGAATCACCGCCGTATAGGGTAGAATCAACTGTCCGTTTATTTGCTAGCCCGTTGGAACACCGCTGATCGGAAGACCTTCCCGGACCGTCGGGTAGCGCGGCCCTTAAAACGACGACAATCATCATTGTCGTCGTTGTTGTCGACAACGACTTCGATCCATCGTACGACTGCCGGCCTGGCAAGCGCACGTATAATCGAGCCAATTTTCACGGCAGTCATTTAGAGAACGACTTCTCTCTTCGCATTAGGAGAAAGAAGTAGCAGTGAGCGAACGAAAGCAGAAACATACAAACCCCACCAGCATCGTCGTCGCCTAACTGTCCAGCGCTTCCTGGCCGCTTTGCACGCCATCTCAGCATACATACATACCTGTGCAGACAGGCTTATATAGTCATACCTCGATGGGGACGTCGCATAGGACGTAGCTCGAACTAGCTGAACAGGAACTGCTGAATGAGTGTCTGACAATGGACGATTTATTGGCCGTTAATATTTGATCACCGCCACATGCTAGAAGCATGTCCATATCATGACATAGTGAGATGACAGTCAACAACGTCTAAGCAAGGAAAGTTATGAAAGAGTATTTAAAAATATAGATATATCTAAACGTTTAGAGATTTTAGAATGTCTAGCCTTACTTAAGAACCATAAAATTACTGAAACTCAGCTTATATTGCTTCTCTGTGGCAGCGACTAAAATCAGAAATCGATGGGCATTTGAAGAAATATATTTTGTGTATTTTTGACATTTGTTAACAAGATTGTGTTTTTCTGTTGAGCTTGTGTTTGATAAGATGGCTTGCTGAATCATGCATACATTGAATACTGCGGTAAGAAAGATGAAACGGGCTTTACCCGATGCCGGCATAAGATTTATATGTCTTTTCTAAGTTATTTTTCTCGGTCGTAACGTCACTTTAGAGAACTGTTAGGATAGATAACCCAACGGATTGATCCATAGACGTACGACTATGGTCGCAATGATTGTCTATAGTGCTCGTTGCCGTGCTACTGGCTCGTTGACTGCAAACTTTACGTAGAGTAAAAATCTATTGAGTATCCTGCTAAAATATTTTACTCGCTCGTTGCCGTCGCACGGTCCCATGGTGCGGCGAACAAGCTGCGATTTTAAGCCCGACGTAGGTTCAGGGGTCGGTAAGTAGTGGACCTCGTCGTAATCGGTCGGCTTCCAGGATCTCTACTGCCTATAGGCCCTTAGATTCTCCTGAGTTAAACCGTAGTTTTCTGCATAAAAAGAAAGATGTTTCTCTCGGATTTATCTAGGCGCCGAACCAGCTGTGAGGCATTTACAGTTGTTCGGTGTTGGCCAAATATCAATCAATAACTTGGAGTGATTGAATAAATATATTAGCTTTAGTTCCTGGCGGATCAATCAGTCACGCAAACATAAAGATGGCAGCCATCTCTTTCATTCTGCTTCAGAATCTGGAGAAATATAGCATACGACATACATCCATTTCCTGAAGCTCCGTACGATTTATGGATTGATTAAGAAACTCGTTGTGGGGGTGCACTTCAAAATCGCTTACGTACAAAGATATAATCGCCTGAAAAAAACAACGATGTTTGTAGATACAATCACGTAATGCGGATTTATACAAAGGTTCCACCATGGTAACAACAGCCTTGATTCTCACCATATCTAATAACTACGTATGTGACTAGGTAAAAAAAAAACGCATAAGTTATATGGCTTTCGTATATTTAATGGACTCGCCTACAGCTTGATGGGCATTTTGTCTTACGATTCAAAACGTTTGTAATAATAATGCATGTTTGTTCTGTCTTGAAAATATGCCACAAGGGTCGCAGATGACATTTTGTTCTGCCATAAAAAACATACATGCCCAATTTTCAAAGTACTATATTTCAATGAATCTTGCATCTGATCAAATACTAGGAATCTGTGACAAGCGCTTCCCACTTTATCCAGCTCGGAAGGGTTATTTAGTTCTGTCTGATAGAAACGACAAGATAGCATAAGCGACCCATTTTTGTTCTGCAAGTGCATTTGCACTCATAAATATGCTTCTTCGTTTTCATTCCCTACCGCTTTTCTCCCTCTAAGCGGAGCTTTTTCGCTTGCCAATCGGATTTGCCATCTATTGCAAGCGGGCGTCATCATCATCGAGCGATCCAAGGACCAGGTATCTTCTTCCATACGGTTCTTTCTCACCTGTTCATACACGTTGAATGTGAATGTATATCCACTTTCGTTTGCCATTTCTACTTTATCTGCAACAAGCCGCGCGTCGTTGCAGCGCCATCATCAAAATGGTTCCGTTTGTCATATTTACCGCGACAAAAGGCACTATCCTAACCCCCTTTCCAGTACCACGAAACAAAGCTACCTTTTCCCGCTTCAATGTTGCTCTCAACCTCCGACTACTTCGGATCTCTGGATCTCCATTCATAGCGATCACTCAAACGGAGCACGCTATAGTGCTCCACGTGCCACCTGCTCGATGAAACCCAACCCAACCCAAAACTCGAATGATTAGGCCACCCATCTTCTTCGGCTTTTGCTTGTCTTTCCTGGCTCGTTTTGCATGCCATTAGAACGGTCGAAGGCTGTGGACCTCTACCTAGGTACAAGAATACTAGGTCAGAGAGAACACTCGTATGATGCACTCGTAGTATTACATAACGTTATAGAGTTAGTAAGCACTGATCGTAAGTGGCAGCCTCGAAGGGGGCTGATGGATTCTAGCACAGTGCAGTTAAAGATGATCGCGGGACGTCCCTAGCAGCACGATCTAGTTGGCCACCGGACCGAGCCCAGACCCATGAAAGACGCTTATCGCTTATCACCACCAAATACCAAATCTTATCATTCTTGCACGCCTTCTCTGATACTGAACTCGGCAGCTTCGCTAGACCAGCAGATGGCGCTACCATCATTTCTACCAATCGGCTCTGTTTGGGCCGTTTTGCCTACCCGCTTGGTGAAGTGGGTGTGACCTCCAGTGTCACTTCCATACACTCTTCGTTCTCCTGCCTCCAGTCCTCATCTTCTCTGCGAACTCAAGAATTTGTTGCCAAACTCATCAAACTGTTCTGATGCTGACTGCTTATCCACTATTACTAATAAGAGTTCTTCATCGCTGTCGCTGTGGCCGAACCGAGATCGGGTCTCCCTAATCAAGTCTATCCCGATTCTCTAGTTCCTGATTCTTGGGACTAGCTGACTCACGGTCCAGGGTCGATGGTGATTCTTCAATGAATACTCGTTCACTGGCTGCTTACCGTCAGGGACGACTCAGTATTCATGCTAGTAGTTTCGATGGCTACCCTGCCGTCTGGCTTAGAGGTGAAGGAAACGCAGGTGAGGTGCTGGTTGTTGGGGGTTGAATTGAGGTGCGGTTGAACATCAAGCACACACTGGTGTTCTATCGGCAGATATTTCGAAGCAATGAGGGAAGAGGCTGCCTAAAGAGGAATACGATGACGATAAAGATGATGTTGCTGATCGTGATGTTATCAAATTGATGGACCTGCGGTTACCCAACGCCTGCGAAAGTTAGGAAGCTAGCACGCTCCTGAACAAAGAGCAAGCAAGCAGAAAAATCAACGAAGGGAGTACTGTGGGGAAACTTTGTAAAACAATGGACCGATAGCCAAGAAAAAAGAGTAGCGGGGCCGAGTACTTACTTACCTTATTTATTTTGTCAGTTAGATGCATACTAACCGATAAAAACTGATAACAAAACAGCAGAATGAAAAGCGACTACAACAGTCAGTGGTCTGGAAGCTCTAATGCAAAGAATTGGGGTAATTGGAGCTGGGTCGGGCGACGCTACAAAAAATGATGCTATGTTAATCACTTGGAGAGCTATTAATAAATTGCCACCAAGCGGCCATCGACTGATTAATCAGAATTTCTGAATTCTCGCAAAAGGAAACGTACCAAGCCAACAAAGGTATTACAGGACGTCATTCTTAACGCAATATGCGCCCTTGCAACCCCGTAATATGTGATATGTTGAACTTTACATCTACTTTAACTGGTTAAGATTACATAAGTTAGATAGTTAAGATAAGTTACCTAGTTAAGGAAACAGTTTGTTTTGCATATAATTTTTATTTAACTAATGCTGTTATGATCTATAACTCTCTGTCATTCATTAGGCAGTTCATGAATACATTTTCGGTAGAATTTTGGGCTATTTGAATGTAAAGCTTGCCAAAGATCTGTTTCACCGACATGTTTCGCCAGCTTAAATATGTGATGCTTTGAAAGAAAAAAATTTGCTGAGCAAGCCGCGTCGCGGAAAATCTTTCAGATACGACAAGAAGATGGTTTTTTCATATCTATTAATGTTGCCATACAGTAAAATCACTCCGAGGCGTACCCATTGCTCGTTTCATGGGACTGTAAAAACTAAAAGTATAACACTTGTTTTATATCGTAGCACGTATACGAATAGTTTCTTTCTTTTTCTTTGAATGTCTTACCTTGTACAGCGTTTGGCTGGTTCAACCGTAGTGCATCGCGCTTGGGGATCAAAACAGAGGAATCATTTGCCCCTCGCCAACAACAATTTTACACGAAAAACTAACTTGATGTGGCCAATAAGGTGCCCTAGCGCGCCAAACTTACATTCGTGCTTGTTATACTTGCTTCTCATAGCGCCCACTTGATTCGGAAAAAGTTGTCGATTCACTTCCAAATAATCAGAAAGTGACTTCTCTGTTTTATCGGATCTTTCGTCCTGCACTGCCTAAGGCTCTTCGTACTGAAACTTCTTATGAGCGAGGGAAATGTTCCTTACAGAAGCTGGCAAAATCAGCTATTAGTAAAGTGTAGTATATACTGAGCTATCACCCAGAGGTGAATATTTATTTTCACCTGAAGGGTAAACAGGTTACGGTACCCAAAGTGATATTTTTAGAACTCCATATAAATATTTACTTCACTACAACTGCTTTTGAACAATATCAGCTGAGTGATGCCGGAAGAAGATAAAAGCAAAAAAAATAGCGTGAAAAGGTTCTTTTCTTTCTTCAAAGCTTTGCTGTTAAGTAATTAAGATTTTATGCGAAGACTTACCTGTGACTAACTATCTAATTTGGATGCATGTCATATGATCAGCGTAGTTCGCGTTCACGAGTACCTATGTCCCTGGTGCACGCTGTATTAAGGAAATTATTCTACTATATTAAATATTGCCAGTGGAAGATTTCTGTTACAAAACAATAACAAGCAGTCAGGAAGAATCAGGACTCACAACGGGGAAAAGAGGGATGTTTGTTAGATTGCACCACGTTATATAGATCTATTTATTATAAATAATATATACAACAATCCGCATAGAATATCCGTCTCTGGCTCTCATTAGTCCATGTTCAGACTATCGTGTGTCGTGCTAGATGGGACATATGGTCTTTTATGTGTGTATACCGTGTCGTAGAGTCGAGCACAAGCCATCACGTTCCGTTGATATCGATTTGCGTCAAAGACGGCATTATTCACAGTAAATCCCCAACGAGTCAATTGATTTAGTTGAGCTATTTCGGTTACAGGATCTGGAGTTACTATATATTACCCTAAATTTTACTGTAGACTATGAGGATTAACGTTTGGCTTTCTGCTGTCTGCCAACTGTTGCGAGCGAGGGCTAATGTGAAGTTGACAAACAATGAAAATTGTAAGACTTGTTCAGACAGTATTAGATAAAACATCGTGTCCCCTGCGGAACGAAGACCGGTGACAGACAGACGCGGATTGGGGCAAAATATTAGCGCTGCGGTGGACAACATCTGAGGTCCTGCGCTAAATTTATCGGCTGTTCCTGACCGCAATACAGAGCTAGTGGTTCTACACTATTACAGTCTCTGGCTTTGGAATAAACAGGTATTGAAAGAAGTCACGCAGACATGACGTTCGTTGTGGAACCAGTCGGATAAACACATTCATCGTGTGCGTGATAGACTCAGACGAATTGCATTTCGAGTCTTGAACAGAGCAGTGGGCGGACGCCAATGGCCGTGTTGTGTGAGCTTCGTATATGTCTGTCTGAGCATCGTCTACTTTGGTTGCAGCCTGTTAAAGGAGGGCAAGTTTGCGTTACTGCGACCTATATTACGCGAGTTGGGAACTCGGAGTGGCGGTAAACTGCAACGGAGGGCTAAAACCCAGTGCTCGAATGCGAAGTAGTCCTAAAAAGTCGTTGCAGCAGAGTTCAAAGGACATGCCTGCTGGTTGACTCACCGCATGCTTCTATTGCTCCTGTTGATGGCCCCAGCAATGGCGATCCGCTAGATGGCCTCTTCTTCTTCGTCATTTCTCGTTTATTCTATATAGGCTTGACTCGATCGTAACGCTGGGAACCAGACGACGACAGAAGGTCATAGGAGACTACCTCGCGATTCTGCCTGTTAGCCAAGAGCCTACAAACATCTTTCAACGTTTCCGCGTAGTCGTAGGAGCAGGAGGGGAAGTAGACATATGACCTACAAGACTAGGCGATAGGCAAAACCTCATTGGCCGAATTACAAGGTGGAAAAGGTAAATCAGTTAACTAAGAAGATTGGCCCTCTTTGGCAATGATCATGTTATCCGACCGACTAACTTGCAAATCTGTAATGGTTCCGTAGTGGTTGAATCGGTAAATGACGGGCTTCAGCGGGTGGTCTATAGGGTCATTGTGTAAACCGGCAGAAGGCGTATAATGTGTTTAGGCTGTACAAGACACGATGACGGCGGCACGCGATCAAGTACACGTAATTGATAAAAAGCTAGCTGGAATAATACGAATGATAAATACACAGGTTGTGTACACAGTTTGGTTTTAATTAATGATAAAAATTACTGACAAGTGACACCCAATTGATATCAAGCTTATCTAAATGATTCCTTTAACACAAGCAATAATTACTAAGCAATTTATTCGTGGATAATTAATAACAAAACATACATGTTTTACTATAATGTGTTTCTACTGTATACGGTTTTCGCACACGGGGCCGCTGACACTTTTAGGAACGCATAAGAAAAAGGTATTTCATTTGGGTCAAATCATTAGGTTCAATTTAAAGTTACTCAGAGTTCACTCTATGAGCTACAGTGGGTATAGGAGTGCACAAAAAAAAAAATACATATCTGTTCTGTCCTGTTTGCCGTTCTGATTTATTATTTCATGAAAGTCTTTCCAATGAAATTTGATTAGATCTGGGTACAACAATCGATTTGCAGAAGATGAACCTCCTAAAATCTACAGATGTGGCTTAAACAGTTTCGTAGAGGAAAGATGAATCAGTCTCTGCTTCTGGGTAATATGGTTTGGAAATGGGACTACTTTTAGATCTATCCCGAAAACAAAACATGTTCTTGAGGAATTTAACCCGCCCGAAAAAGTACATCAGATGAGAGCCCAAGTAAAACAAATCGGATGTGTCGTATTCATAAATTTCAGTTTTATGGGAACACTCTGAACTTTTTCGCTTAGGCTTTCTCCTGATACATTTAGTCTAGTATGGATAACTTCTGGTAATCTCTCTCGAACCAGTGGTTCTCCTTCAGCTAGTGCTAGTCCTTCCTATTAGCACGCTTTTCCCTACAGAGCCGGTCAACGTCTAATATCCATTCCAACCAATTTAGTTTCAATCCCATTTGCGGCCCATATCAATGAGATCCCTTTGAAGAGTAGACTCTGTCGAGATCCCCCTCTGCGGTCGCACATCGGGACGATGCGGGCTCATCACCAGTCGAAACCGCGGCTAGGGGAGGGAGAAGAAGGACGGGCGATCGTTATAGAGAGAGATATGTTGTAGTCTAAAAGCTTCCTCGAAATCTTTGCTGGCTGTGATCTTCTTTCAATGTGCTGCTGCTGCTAGCCAATCGGGCAAACTTACCCCCTGGGGCGAAAGAATACACCCCACAATCCGTACCGTTTCCCCCCTATCAGAGTTCTTATACTAGTTCGGCAAGCTCCCGTTATTCTCCTTCCTGTGTCGCAGAGTACTCGAAAAAAATTCGGCCCCGGCCCAAGTCGTGCTTTACTCAGGTATTATAAGGGAGAATATTATGAGGGAGAGAATACCACACCTCCCCCTTGTTGGATGTGCACTCACAGCCTGTAGTAGTGGTGGTCGTAATGGTAGGAGTAGTCGACGTCGCAGTTCACAAATGAGCATAACTCGTTTCTTTTCGTTAGAGTTGAACCGGCCGAGAAGGATCGTTGCCGGCCCCCTCTATCTCCCCTTCTAGAGAAGGACCTACATACATGACGGACACGCATACGGGTGCGGGGTCGCAGGACGGGGAGAGAAAAACTGGTTTTGTGGGAGTTGGTTCACTAAGCATCGGAGACCTCCATCCCCCAACAAGCACCGCTCCACTTTCGGGTGTTAGTAGGCGATCGGTCAGACGAGCCTCTGCCCGCGAGAACTACCGTAAGCTGATTCAACTGCAATGTCTGCGGCGAGGCACCGTCCCTCAGGGTGCCCTCGAACCAAAAAGAAAAAGGCCACATGAGCTAACGTGCCTATTCGCACTGTTAGCTCCCATCAAATAAATAGAACGTCAATAGGATGAAGAATTTCTTTATTCTTCAGACTATTCACATCAGTACGGTGCGAAGGGCCCTGGTAAAAGATGGAATAACTGCCCTTCAGGAAAAAGCACGAACGCTTCTTGGAAGCAGTGATCTCCTTATTCCGAGAACTATGTTTCCGACTCGCGGCAGGGCATGTAAAAGGTTAGAGGACGACGAGCAGACCAGCTCCATTTAAAAAGTTATCAATTCTAACTGAAGGTAACGTTATACAATAGACTGGATTAGGATAGTTTAAATTTGAGTTGTACATATATTCCCTTCAGTTTATCGAATGATCTCCACTCCTTCAGTATGTGCTATGCTGATGTCAACTCAAGATGACTCACAAGGTAGAAGCGGCTTTTATAGAAAAAAGTGTATTTTGATAACCTCTATTGCGCCGCCGCAAAGGCTTTCTGTGTCCTTCGCGTGGTAAAAAGAATAATATCATAAGTATAGTTGAAACGGAGAAACTTTGAACGTTTCAAATACACTGTTTCGTTTGCAGACATATTTCCCATTTTCTGTTTACAGACGTAGGACAGGGCCGTCAAAGGCTTTGCGATATCACCTACCTATTAGATACTGAATGCAGCTGCTGTCGGCAACGGCAAAGTTAAATTTACTACCTGTTTCATGGCTTTAATCTCTTAGATCGTGTCGCCCATTATTATATTGTAAATAAAACTCTAGCACAACAATTGATGTTAATATACCGTAGTTTTTTGATTGGTTTGATAACTTGTTCTATTAATTGTCGAACCTTTCTTAGACTGTCCACATTGTAGAACCCTGACGCGTAAACATTTATGGCTTATATAGACGGTTTTAAACCTGTTACTGTACAAGCAACTAAGTGTTTAGAACTATAAGTCTAGAGTGTTATCAAATTATAACAAGCAAGCCCTTTCTATGCTCGTCCATACAAAAAGAGCCTTTTTTTTACATAGTACATATGTAAAACTGCATCCTCCTTTTAATTTAAGGATGAAGTTTCTAGACGTTTGTTATTATCAACTATCTGAATGATAAAAAGCTCATTGGCCTATTGACTATTAGAAGGGTAGCCGTTCAAGCAGCAACTGTAATAGATATGTGTATATGCTCTGAAGTGCTACATCATCTGAATAGAAGCCGGCGCCTTCAAGTAGAAGCTATCTACAGATAAGAACATAGTGAGTGTCACTTCCGTTGTTTGCGTACATTGAATAGCCAAAGAAACCCAAAGCTGTCTACTTCGTCGCATTTCCGCTCCTTCCTTAACCATTATTATAACTACCATAGAATAGTAACAGCACATCATTTTTTGCCAACGCATATGGCCGATAACATTTTTACAAAATGCAAATTTAAGGTAAGGACTTCGTATCATCATAAGGATACGTCTGGTGAGAATAATGCTATTAGGAAACGGGATCTTTATGCGACACTTTATGATAATTGCAAGCGCTGCATCATACTATCCTCCAAGTTCGTAAGTTCCGTAAATTCCTCCAAGTTCGCTCAGTATAAATAAGGGAAGCATTATAAACAAAATATTCTAGATAAACTGAACGATTCTGTCAGTGCGTGCAAGCAGCTATGTGAACGCACAGGGGCATCCAAATCTGTCGATATTATTCGACCAGCCGTTTAGAGAATGACTGGTCACTATAACAACGACAACAACAAGCAGCTCCACTTACAAGAAGACTTCAGCTTTGTCGCTCGAGATACTGAAAAGTTCCTAAACTTAGCTTTTAGGTTGCTCTGTTGGAGTGACACGACTGATCATGGGGCGGAGGGAGGAAGAAGCGAGTTAGACCGTTAGACTAATTCTTGTCAAGATCCGCCGGACCGGATGCAGCAATGGAGTACGGTAGCTCCTGGACAGCCAGCTCCTAACCATGGGTATGCATGGCTCCTCCCAGTCACTTCTGGTCAGCTGCGGGTCCTTCTGTAGCGCGTGATGATCCACGCAGACGCTCCGCGTAGTAGTGTGCGTGACGCCTTACGTCCTCATGAGTATGGAGCTGGTCGCGATTGGTGGTGCTGTCTTTAGGGGCTCGCCGAGGAACTTCGGTTATGGGGTATCGTTTCTCTCCTATTCCTGGTCTCTTTTCCTACTCTCTTTCCTCTTGCGCGCGTGCATTGCTGGACCCCCGTTAGACTTGGTCGTTCGCTAGTCGTAGGCGACTGATCTCATTTTAATATTCAAATGAATATTACCGTGCGACCACCCCCTGTCGCCCTTCAGGGTAGCTAGCGAACCGCACGCGTTCACTAGCTTGCTGACTGTTCACTTCGCCCGTCGGTCGGTCGTTCGATGCAGTGTCCGCTCGAAAACTCTCTCAGAATAGCTCGAGAACAGGCTATTGAAGCCAGGGTGGGGGCTAGCGGCCATTATGGACGTTCGGGGAACGTACGACAGCAAGGGGCCGCCACAGCGCAGCGCCAGCATTACACCGCTCCCAACACAACGTTTACGGTAGGGTCAGTTAGACTACAGCACGGCCACAGTACGCAGTAGTTCGAAGAGCACTGCCACTTTGCAGGGCTATAATGATGGCTTTCAATAAGCCCCCGGCTCAGTCAGACCCCCCCACCGAATAATAACAAACGCATGGGAAGTGAGTAATAAGGGTTTATAGCGGGCGGAGCATCCGACTTACGCTCTAGCCTGTTGCCAACATTAGTCTGTGTCGTTTATCTTCGCTCCTATCCGCCCTCACTTATCAGTTAGCGTTGCTTCTTCTTTCTAAACAATTCTCTTGCCAACTGCGTGCGACGCGGAAGGCGGGTCTTTAACTGCTGTTCCATATGAGCCGGAGTACAATTATGGGTTGCCTTTCACGAGATAAAAGATAATTCAGCCGACTGGTCGAAAGGATGGTCACGCTTGATTCTTTTGCCCGCCTATTTAGATGCTAAATTGTTAACTAAAATGGATTGTCCTCTTCTAATAAAGCCAAAGTTAGACGATGGTTTTCTTGCGAAATTTTCATTCACACTATTTTGATCTAAATATTTTTTTTTAGTTATTGCTCAGTTTGCGGTAATCCACGAAGTCAAGCTTTTCGCTTGTCTTCTTTAAATTCAGCTCGTGCTTTTGACTTTTGATCCATCCTATATAGTTGCCTGCTGACTTCCATTAGCTCCAAAATAAGCTATATCCATTAACACAGAAATGGTGAAGACAGATGGTTTATTGTTATAATGGCAGCTAAACTATAACGAACCGTGCTACGGTAGTACAAATAACTACTTACATCCCCGAAACGTATGCAGGTCCTCGTATTCTATAATAAAAAAAAAAAATATACATTCAGTTAGATCACTTAATTAATTAATTAAATCGACTAATTGATGCCTTACACTGCTAAAGCATGGTCTTTATGTGCAGTACACAGAGTTCTTTCACATCAGGTTATCCTCTAATTCGAAAGCCCCTATCCATAACACGACCGCTCAGCGACACGGACTACAGAGCTCAAATGTTTCAAACGAATTCAAGCACTGGCACAGGGCAATAGGTCTTCTCCGTGCAGGTTGCTCTTAGCCCATTTCCCAATGCGAGGAAACGATTTTGATTTTATAGTAGGTCACGACAGGTTTCTTGATATAGGAGACAGTCTTAGCGGGCGAACGCGATACGATACTGCAGGTTCGTTGACGAGCTTTACCGGTACTACATTTGCACCTAGGTTCGGACGAAAGCGTATTCGACCGGTAACGACGTAACGAAGTAGAACGAGACAAAAGAAACATCAAACAGTAATATACGATCTATGATACAGTTTGAGAACAATAATAAATTATCACTAGTAAAGAACAAATATGGTAATTTTCTACATTCGTAAATGCAACGCACTCCAGATTATAGCTTGAAATTGTGCCATAATATAGACTGGCAAGAAACTTGGCATTTAGTAATACGCGTACGCTATATAATTTACCACAGGCAAACATTCGGTTAAAAATAAGTCAAAGTTTGATTAGCAGAAATACGTCCACCTCATTTTGTTATAGGGCTCTTCGTATGAGATGGTGAACACTCGAAGAGCGCGGTGGCCACTGAAGTATTTACCGACTCTGTAATAACGTCGGCACTTTTGCTCATCTAGCTACCAAGCGTCCCGAAGTAAATACGACTATCTGTAATGAATGACGTTTTCTGCTAAAGGGGTGTTATATACTAAGATTTTTAGGACGACTTATAATGACCAAAGGCTCAAGATCATCTGTTTATCGAAGTAAATACAAGCTGCTTGTCAATAAAGCGTTAGGGTTTGTGTGTCTATTGGAAACAAACATTACTTAAATAACCCTGTAATAAGCTATCACAGAAATTATACGGACGTATTTATCTAAACTATTACAGAAATCGAAAAATAACGTAAGCGTAAGGCGTCACCGGCATTTTTCGACGTAAGGCGACGGCAACACACGTCCACGATTCTGACTCTGAACGAAACGTTAACAATAATAGATAAGATATTCTGCGGTTTCTATGTACAGCTTTTTGCTCACGAAGGCTTTTGCCGTAACCACCTGCAATTAAATCAAATATAATTGCTCGGTTCGGTACGAGCAGCGAGAATAGTTATGATCCGTTCTTCTTTTTACAGTTTGAGAGTTAAGAGAGAACGTTTTACTCTAACTTTGTTGTTTCCATTTAGACTCAGATGATAATTTTCTGGCTGGAATGGTAAAAATCACGGAGGGATGGAATTGCCCAGAAGAAGACTAAAGCATAAAGGAATAATAGCAAAAACAGGCCAGTGTGACGGTGTGTTGCCTACTAACAGAAAAACAGGTTGTTTAAGACCCGTCGTTTGCTGGTTTAGCTGCTTCGAGTCAACAGTTAACACACAGACTTCTCATTACTATTTACTTTATAACAGAAATGAAACAACACCTGCCGATCGATGCACAGACATGCTATTACGTCAAATAACTTAGCGAGCTCTGTACAACTAATTTCATAGTTACTTGCGTTTTCTTACGTCATAAATTGTTCGGGTATCGATCTCTGCAGCATTCTATCACAGTGTGATTCTTCGAACGATTCTTCTATTGAAGAGCTGGCAAAATCCAACATCCATCATATGCGATTAGCGTACATCAGTGCACCGACATATTGTTATAAAAGCGTCAATCGCGTCTTGTCCGCACGCCGACTCAAAGGAGGTAATAGGCAAAAAGGTCAGCTGAAATTGTTCCTGTTCCTTTTAGGTGACAATGCCCGTCCGTCAATTCGCTGTACGTAATGATTAAAGTATCCACCGGTAGCTATAGTCGGCTGATAGATACCCAGCATCATACCAGCTAGATATCTCTGCGTGCCACGCTATTGCTACAACGCTTAAAGCTGCTCAGCGTCATGGTGACAGCGTGGCAGGTAACGACTTGTTGTCCTTCTACCGAAAAACAATCTATCATTCAAATATGTACATACGTAAATAAGCGACGTGTAATAAAGAAGAACGCGAAATAAATGAGGCATATCAGTTCCAGGTACAGTGAATATCTCGAGCCCCTTGCGTGTAGCCCCATTCGATCTAGCAGCGATTCGGTCAGCAACAATTATCTACGAAATTTCAGAACCATTGGTTGACCATGGTAAATCTAATGGGCAGTTATAGCCCATATTTACATTCCTAAATATCTACTGGGGTTCATCTAAAAATCATACCTAATAAGGTTCCGTATACCCCAAAAATTATAAAATTCAAATCCGTTTGAGACGTGAAAAGCTAGTGTTCCTCGTTTCATTAGTAATTTCTGCGCGTCATAAGAAATCATTTATAAGACGACATGTTCGCTTCTATATACCTCGATCAACAACGACACAAATACTCGAATAAATATTGTTCATATGAAATGCTAACGTGCATGAAGCGTTCCTCTGTCAGCAAAGATGTCTTCGACTTGATTATAGATAATTAAATATAATGTGTTTCATCATTAGCAACGTAATAGTTTTTTCAAATGTGCTGCTCTTTATTTTCCGCCCACTTATCTAGCCTTAAACTGAGCCTTACCCTTTCTGTTTTACTCAATAGAGAATTGTCGCTTGTGACACAAATCGATGAGAGCCGAAGTCGGCGCAGAATCCTCTCTAAGATTTAATTGTCGGCATTTCATTAAGAGAAATTACGTTTTGCGCGCGAATAGCTTCAACGTGGGCTTAAGTGAAACGGATAACCGTCCGCCGTTTGGCAAAGCAAGCGTGTTGAACTCTTGGATCAACAGCTTTTATCAGTCGTACCCTAAACGATGGCCCTACATAGTGTGTGGCGAAATAATTGTTCAGAGCTGCTACGAGAAGCATATGGATCTCTCTAACACGGCTACACGGAGATATGACATGTAAGAACATAAACACGGTCAAGGGCGGGATATGGCGGAAATAGCGGGAGAGTTGCTTGAACGCGTTGCTAACTGGAAGTCTTTCTATGCCCCCCCCCCGATGGTGGGAAGGCTAAGTTACGGACTCAGGAACACGAGCGGCTCGTAGCGGAACGGAAATGACTACCGGACCAGGCCTAGAGGCGGGCGCATAAACACATATAAGGGGCGGTCTAGCCTCGGTTTGATTTCAAGATCGGTGTAGAGCAGACGTGAGAAAGTTGCAAGGTAAGGTTCTACGTACGCTTATCTCCGGAGAAGGCAGGTTCGTCGGAAAGGCTTTATTGGCGCTACAAGGAGGCCAACGAAACGTTCAGCCAGTTCGTGAGCGCCAAGCAGATTTTGCTAGGGTATTTGGATATAAAGCACAAGTTTAGAATTTGCTTGGGCAACATTCGAAGAATGACAAAAGAAATACCATATGCTTGCTTTCTCATCGTGGTGAAGATGATTTCATATTTTGAGTTAGTCTGCGTAGTTCGAGAGTTCATGCCGGAGGAGTCTGTCGCTCACTGATGGGGGCGGCCCTAGCGAACTGCTAGTCCCGCGTTACGTGAGCTCGATGACGGAAGTTCATGTCAAACCTCAAGCCAGTTCAGCAGCTCGATCTCCTCTAATCTTTATAATGATGCCGAGTTCGAAGAGCATCAACTGGCGAGCCATCGGTGGATAGTAGCGATCGCTGTGTTACGTAACCTCGAGCAAGGCATATTTTACCGCTCAGGGTGGAGGAGATTGCGATTTGTAGTTCTGCGGCCACTAGAAGCCTTGGTATTTTTTACTCTCATCGTTAGGGTCATTGAAGTGCACAGAAAACTTAGATGTTTGATCACATAACACGTTTTGAACAGAAAAACTTGGGTTAGGGCAAGCCGAGTTGGTACCGGCTCGCGAAAGAAAGGCCTGCCCTAACCCATGGAAGTACATTTCTTTTTACTCCATCGATAACGGATCTACGAACACGCGGCTGGAAAAAAAGTGAACATAAATATTGCTAGAAAGGTACCACCGCGACAACAAGATATACGACAGGTCGGTAAGAGGCTCGTCGTGTGGGTTCGTTCTTGCGAAATCGTGCAAGGCACCCTGAGAACATGCACGGCCTCTTAGTCGGCTTTAAAATCAGTGGAACCCCGTTCAACACGTGTACGAGGACAGGAGCAGGAAGTTAAACCCATTAAGCGCTAGAGAATCCCGGCCACGGGATGAATGTGGCCGAGTAGTAATCTATCAAATATCATATTTTGTTTATTATATTGGTTTGAATTCATGATCAAATACGGGCCCGCGGCTATATAAGCGCGATCGTTAATTCGTGTTTTTTTAACATGTATGGACAGTCGCAAAAAACAAACAAGTACAACGGGCTTTTCGCGACTCTTCAGGTAGGCCAACAAACTTTCCAATGTATTCTTCTTAGATCACTGACCTTCTTCCTTTCTGGCCAGTCAGTAATCAAAGGCAACATGTCGTTACGGTTGTGCAATAAGGTTTTAAAGGACGTAAGATAGAATATATAGTTGTAAAATATAGCTGCACATCTTATAGATCATCTAAAGACTCTACTGCCTCAAAATTAGAAATAATCGCGATGCAAGGGAAAAATATACATAATGTCTCGTCGTCGGCGTCCACCAGAAGCGTATGTAATAATTCTAATCATCTGTACATCAATGATGCCTCAGTTTCTTCTTCTGTTATATAGTTTCTGTACAAGAAAAAAGGATCTACATGTAAATATCAACGTGTAGAACCTTAAGAAAAATTTTATTAACCACACACTGAAGCACATTTTACGCGACATTATCATATCGCACCGTAACAATACAACATATTGCAACGATAAGGCCGTCTCCACTTCCTCTGTAAAAGCATTATAGATCGCAGCCGGTATCCCAGCTGGCTTCTAGGTAATACTATAGCGGTTCTCATAGCCTCAATCATATTTCATATTCCACACCTTCAGCATATTGCTCTCATCGTGTGTTGAGTTCTATCTAACGCTGTTACGCAAAATGTACATCTGAGCTTTCTGCTCGTCAACATGCATCTTTTTAGCGAATTCTCGCCTTACCCCACTAACGGTACTACCCCAAGGGGGTAATCCGAGAAGATATTACCCTTTGAATTGGGTACCCGGCCAGAAGTCTGACGAATAAACAAAGCGAACGCGCGGGTCTCCGCGAAGGTCTATTCGACCGCCTCGATTAGTCAGTCCGTCGTACAGACGAAAAAACGGACGGATACACAGGCAGACAAATGGCGTCTACACGTACATTCGAACTGTTCATAGCTTGTCAGTGATCGATGGCCTGCTTCGGCACAGGTAGATCGCCCTGCGATAGGCGAACCAAAATTAAGCATGATATAAGAAAAAAAAAAAAAAAGACGCATGATTAGAAAAATATGAGCGAAAAATAATCCGTAAAAGGTCCTAGGTTTGGTTTGATCAAATTTAGGTCATATTGAAAGAGACTCTAGCATGGCAAGAACGAAATTTCGATACGAAAATAGCCAAAGATATTATGAGATCAGTTTCTAACGGACGACGCTAGTATTTAGAATTGATTTTGCTTTAGGCAAAAGCGGGTTCGTTTCTAGATTTCGTGCGCCTCGGCTACAAGCGGCTTAAATGTTTTATTCATATCGATAGAATCCATTGGAGACAAAGAAACCTTTTGTTCTTTAGGCCATTAGTTTGTAGCTTCAAGGCCGAGCTCTCTATTTGGCTAAAAATAAATACCTTTCGTATCATAAAATAAACACCAATCGTATAAGCAGTATTTAATGTAAAATTCCCAATTTTATCGAATCTAGCTTAATGATTCGTTATAGAAAATCATTGAACGGTGGCAAATGTCAGGACATGTCCGGGCTAACTTTAGTAAAAGTTTTCTTTTCACTAATTGATGTTAGCATGACGAGCGTCCAATCGAAAAAATTACGATTTGTAGGTCACTATTATTGATCAATCAAAGCAATTTTCTAATTGTAGTGCCTTTAGACGTAACTTATTCGAGCGCTGCATTTAGCGACGCTTAAGTTTAAATCATAACTTGTCTGGATTGTTGGCTGATTAGCTAAATTAAAAGAATCCGTATAGCAGATAGCCAGATATGGCTATGCGAAGTATTTGTAATGATTTTTACAACTACTATATATGGTCGTGTGCAACTTATTTTGTTTGTAGGCCTTATAGAAGATAAATAGCTCGTCGCATTTACAAGATCTTGCAAGGAGAAGGTAATGAAGTGTAGTTGGGTTAATTAAGAGATCCAAAAAAGCAGTGAGTTGACACGGACGATTTTTAAACGCTTTCATTGATTTCAGGCACTGGATAAGTTCGATGATATGACCTGTGATTTTTCTGCTACCATTATTCTCGGTTCGTGTCTAAGCAACGTTATTAGCTAAAGAAAAGAAATAGGTTTATGGTAAATACTATAGCCACGCCTATCGTTCACCTTAAGTTACCTTGCATGTACAACAAAGTCGACCGCCAACGTGCAGTTCCATCGAATTTTCTTTTCATCTACCAGCTGGATTACTGTATATCCTGCCAATCAGCTGAGTAACGATAACATCTCTTCTTGTATTGTCTACAATTCCGTATAATTGTATCTCATCTGTTGATACTGTGTTCCGGCCGTTTCATTGGCCGTGGCCTGTGTAGTGTTAGAACATGTTGAGATGAGCGGCCCGACCCTCACCAGCCTCCGCCTTACACCGACCTATTAGGAGAACTCGTTGATTTACCCATGTAAATAACACTTTCACGACAATTTTTCTTATGTGACAGAAAAAGCAATGGGTTCCATGATTTACTAGACGGGAACGTAATTCAGGCTCATCAAGCCCGTCACAGATTGGTCATAAAAGATCGTCTACCTTTCAGCCGGCTCAGAAAAGCTGCCCAAAAAGCATATCTCAGCCTTCGTTTAATGCCCGAAATCCAAGCGCGGAACGGCTTCCTTTCTCTGACATTCAGACCACTAATGCAAAATTCAGCGAACAGTTGAATCGGTATGCAGGTGTTGAAGGTCGGCATAAATAGGCAGTTATACACTTTGCCATTGACTTTGTAGATGGAACTATAAGCCTTTAAAATTTTCCATGGACAGAGCCAATTAACGGAACGCTGGACAGAGCCAATTAACGGAACGCTTGTTGGATATATTGGGTGCTGGAAGTTTTCTAAGCGAGGACGCATTGCCAAGACAAACTAATAACAACACTTTTCGCTGTTGTTCAGTGAATCTCTCTGCGTAATATGCAAACAAAATAACATTATAACAGTGTTATTTCAGTCTGAACTTTATCCATTGATGCTTCTTACTAAATAAATTTTCCGAGGAATTGTCTAATACACAAATCGTTCATTTCTATCAATCTTCTTCGTTTCTCAATTTCTATCAAAAAGCAGCGGAAAATGGAAACTTGGACCGATCCTTGAAGATGGAGGAGCTATTCTTGTTGGAATAAACCAACGCCAACAGATGTTTTCAGAGAACTCTTGATCAGAGATCATGTTTCAGAGAACTACACCTAAACCTTCCGGCAACAAATAGCGTTAGATATTATAAATTTCGTGATACTTCTCCCGAGCACTTTGAGCCCAAAAACATTCGAAGGAATATCTAAAAGTCAGACAACAATGCATTAATGATACGTGTAGGTATTGTACGTGTACGGGGTGTGAACATATATGTTAAGCCAATACGATCCATTTTATCCCAGCTAATTCTGCCTGTGAAACAACTGGATGGGCATCAAAGTTAGCTGATTTTGCTGTGTTTACTGTAGGGGCAATTGTTTGTATCTCGGAAACTGTCGTTGGCACCCCCTACTGCCCCACTGCGCTTGGACACAGCTCAACTAAACAAATAGGAAAAAACAAAAATGGTATAGTACTTACAGAAACCACGCATTGATACGATTGAACGAGACGCCTGCACAAAAACAATCCTGTTCGCGATTTCGTATCGAATGGGCTGTGAATTCGGGCGAGGTGGGCTGTGAGCGTCTGGGCAATGACAACCCAGCGATATTCGTGTTTGCAAGACGACAAACTCCTTCAGTTAATGAGAATATTATTTAACCTGGATTTCGTTACTATAAGGAGACAGGAATAGAAAGGTACGAGTGACGCCTGACAGGTCAACAAGCCTCTTGATGTACGGTTTCGAAACGTAAAGTCGACACGTAGATGTGAATATGTATAGCTTCTTCTATCCGCTGGTTGAAACGCAATCGCAGTTACTGATCCAGGATCGATGCGCATTACAGTTGCCACCCCTGGAACAGAGGAAACGATCTCAGAAAAACAGAAGGTACGCTTATAACGTGGTTAGTTTTTGTGCTGCGAACGCTGCTCATCCTTTCACCCCGTCTAAATGTTTATATTTCTTGATAATATGTATTATTTATATAGTTTAATGTCAGGTAAACTCACAAATATTGACTCTATTTGTTTTAAGGATGTAACACGTTTAAATAGCTCATCTGTGTGGCAATTCAAATTGAACATCCACCCACTGTAATAATAACAAGTATACGCCTCTCATGTTAATACATTTACAATATTAAAGAATTAGTAAGCCCGTTCTTAGGGGGTACATAGGTATAACGTTTGCCCTGCGGTGGCGATAAACATACTTTACTAACGTTAATGTTGTGTGTTAGCAACGAACAACTGTATGATTCAGGGTAATAAAATATCCTAGCTACTAATAATACTTCGAGAACAACGTATCTTTCGGTTAGCTCTTTGACTTTTGTTGATACCGTCTGCTTACGCGGTAGATATGAATGAACGACATCTTATACAATACTTCGATATCTGGCTCAACATTATTCATCCATTTCGAACAAAGAGTCGTGTTATGGGAGATAACAGGCCAATTTATCTAAAGATACATTATATCCTTCTTTACATAAGCACTTCGTGGCATCTGTAGCCCGATTGCAAAGACCTACAATTCCTATCTATTGACTGTGAAACTTCCTCAAAAAAATGCCCGATAAAATGTTTTTCTATAACAATGCGAGACTAATGGTAGCGCTGGCAGATTTCATTTAACAGTTGAACAGCTTCGGAGCGCCTAACGGTATTATAGGTTCGGCTAAATAATGTCTGCGTTGAAACTATAAACTTAGACTTAAGAGGGTCAGCGCGGACGCATTCAGATCCCCTTATGTTCGACGTAACGCACTTGCCATCCACTATTTCGGGTATCTAGAAAAAAAAAAGCCCATTTCGGCCCCAGCCGACGTCAACTTTTATTAATTGCCTTCTACATTACGGCGACTGCTTTTTCCGCCTTTGCTTGACCTGATGTGGCCTATATGCACAGAATATCTGGCGTCATCTGGTCAACTAGTTATTTCTGTGCTAGCAACAATCATTACCGAACGCATAAGATGCGCTTGGATAGCGACTGGCTTTCGCCCTCTGCATGCTTTTTTACCTACTGTTGCATTTAATTGCCCCGACAACGACTGCAGCCGTCGTTTGCCTCCGCTTGCCCCAAGTCCGTAATTAAGTCGTAGAATAGACGGTCAAGTGCGATTTGGACACTTCTGTTTGCGTTTAGGTCGCAGGAAAAGAACGGCGTGCCCATCCAGAAGAATTTGTATTAAATGCAGATTATCGAGCAAAAGTGACAGCCGAACATGTCAGGAATTCTTCGCAAGTGTTGATTTCTAGATAATTATCAAGGCGGCACTATCTTAGAAGGCTAAGAATACTCAGATTCTGACGAAAAATTGCGAGGGCCGATGCTGTTGATCCTATTGTCCTGTTATTATATTGCTACCCACACCCAGATAATTAAACAATGTTTTGTAAAAAAAAATCATCTTTAAAATAGTTATTGCTGACAGAAGTTCTATTTGCAACGATACAATAACGCTATGATGCTAAAAAATGCTTAGCTATGCAAAGATATTGGCGTCTAAGGCTGATTTAGGTAATGGGAGAAATAGGTGCTGGGTACATTTAGCCAGGTATCAGTAATACCGAACCATTTGTAAGCACGAATAATTATATAATAGAGAAAATACAGAATCCTTAAAACTCTCGTCTACAAGTAATGTTTTGAGTTATAGGCTATTCGATCAGCATGGCTATATTACATATGGCAACGTATACAGTAGATACACATGAGTCACTGCATCGAAAATTAAAAATGTTCTTTAATTTTTTTTCTTTGAATTTTTGATTGGCTTAGTGTGACGAGCAGTTTCTCCTCGTGGTAAATAAACCCCCCTGTCCGGTCTGCAATTAGTACACAATCGCTGAGGGAATGAGCAATGTTTTTTAGTGAGACTGATGAAAATGTATCCTATCCATGTAGCCTCACACAACGCTAACCGGTGCCAAACATTTCGGTCGTTTGATGAAGTGATTATTGTTCAGTGAAAAATTTGCGCCTATGCGATAATATCACCTTCTTAAACGCTACTAGTATTTGTATATGGTACAAAAGCAATCTACTCCTTGGGACCGGATCCATAGGATCGCCAAGCGCAAATATATTTTTGTTCCATACAAACGATGCCATATGTCGTAGATTCCCGCGACGATCTTACGTTGATCGTTGTTTCCTGCCGTTATATAGTATCTTTGGGAAATAATTGTTTTTTATATCTATGAAATCATAGACATTAGCCTAAAATTTACTCCCGATATAATCTTCATGTATTTTTGACCTGCTGGTAAATGGTAGAATATGCTCCTTTAAACAGCACTGGACATAGTTGCCAAATGGCACCCTGGCCGAACTTCTAGTTTTTTGCGCTTGGAAGCTATTTTAATGGAACGTTTGACCAAGATGTAATTGAACGATTTCAATGCAATTCCGCAGGCACCTCATTCAAAATAAGATTTACGTTCATTTCCAACTTAGGGATATTCTCTAAAAAGCTCTATGATACTTTGCAAAAGCTAACTTGATGAAGCTTGCGAGATTGTGATTACGCTGTAAAAAAATATGGAAGTACATGTAACATGTCCAGAGGT
The DNA here is from genome assembly GCF_002532875.2 of Varroa jacobsoni. NCBI lineage: Eukaryota > Metazoa > Arthropoda > Arachnida > Mesostigmata > Varroidae > Varroa > Varroa jacobsoni. The sequence goes on along the minus strand of NW_019214427.1, from coordinate 124,173 downwards.
TGCTGCTCCCAATCCAGCCAGCGATTACACGATCTGTGTGATATAGCAAGTAATTGTTCGATCTAATTTTGGACTATATCGGCGAAACTTTAGGCTAAAACTTATCAAATATTATCGAATAGAGATCGAATTTGCTCAAACTATAAACATAAATGATAAAAACTCGTGAAGACTGAAGCAATCAGCTTCTTCCCAATGACAATATATGTTCGCGTTTTGCAGTGAAATTTTGTATATTGGATACCGCTAGAACCGCCCTGGGGCGTTCGCGGCTAAATACTTAATGGCTCTTGACCAGGTGTCCTGAACAGTGCAAAAAGTATATTGAGTCTTGCAAAGAAACGTATATAATGATAAAATTCAACTTTTTTGGGTTGCAACGATGCACAAATTGGATTGTGGCTCTCTGAAATGCTTTTTCAAATATAAATAATAGGATTTTTCGCAAGCACACTTTGTTTCCCTATAGGGTGGTAGTACTCAACGGTAGGTCACCTTTCTGAAGAATATGCTTGCTGCTATGAAGGCTGCGACCGAAATATCTATTTTTGTGCCGTTCAAAGATCCGACAAAAAACCAACATAAACGCTCTCCTCGAGTAATTTCTGATCTTATCATCAAATGCAAACAGATTTTCTGAAGGATGACATAAAATATATCGATATAAAAGGTGCCCAAAGGTGTTTAACCTTCCGAATGCTTTTTCTTTTTGAATTGAAAATAAAAACAAAATAGATCAATTTCTTTTCACAAAGAAAACTGAAATTCTTCTTTAAATTAAAATAATCAAAAATTTTTAAATTTAAAAAATAAATTTAAAGAAAAAGCAAATACAATATTGTACAAAGTAGATTCAAATCAAGTATCCATTGCATTTGAAGACATTGCAAATTAAAAAAAAAATGAGACTAACGGTACTTATGCTGTCAGTAACGCTGATCCGGACGGAAGAAAACCATCTCGCAAATGCTACTGGGAAAATTGTGAATAGGATGACAAGTTTTTAGGAAATATTTTTCGGAGCGATATAGCTTCATCTGAATCTGTCGGCACAACCAATCGACACTATTACACAAGTTAATTGGACAACTATAAGACCATATCATACGTGGGAGCTTATGTTACCATAGTTTTTTAGAAAAAAAATCAAGAATGAAATCGTTATCTTTCCAACAGACAGTACAGAGATCACTTAGATTTACTGCAAGAATCTGCTTCACTAAACATTCGACGGGAGGCCTTCTGTGGGTATAGTGGATTCTATTTAAAACAGGACCTGCATACCATCATTACGATATAAGAGCCTATCTTCATGAGACTTTTCTGGACGGATAGGTTGGACTAAAAGGCCCTGTGAAATGTTCTGGACGCTCCCCAGACCTGACGCCAATAGACTTTTCCCCGTGATAATACCTAAAGGTGAAGACTATGCCAGCAAATCGACAGCTCTGAAAGCCGCAGTTGAACAGGAATGTATGACGTAAACAAAACGTTTGTTTAAGCTCATGAATCAACATCCCGTTGTATTGAGCAGAAAAAAATCTGACGTAAATTATTTTCCCAACTAAAATAGTCACAATAACTTAACTGTGTATACATTGTTTTGGGGCATATATAACAGATCAGCCCCCAATAAAGTCGCAAGCAGTAAAAACGCTTGACCACCCAGTCGAAATATAATAAGAATTTAGAGAAGAAATTAGACCAATTTCTAGTCCTTCAAAATACTAGGACAGGGGCGAGTATATTTTGGTTTTATTACAGATAATTACACGACTGAATATCCCAATCAAAACGTTTATGTTAAATCATAGTAACGAAAAATGACAGTTAAATGAAAACGTACTTAACTTATTTTTATTGTGTGATCGCATATAGAAACAACAGTCCGATCTTTATTCGACCTCGCTACGCCTTACCTGCCCAGCCGGTATACACGTAGTCCTGCTTAACTCAATATTAGTCATTCGAGCTCTAAATAGAGCCAGAAATATATGATCCGAATCCTTTGTTGTCCCATCCCCCCGTTTACCCTGCTTTAAATAAGCATTAAACACTCGTAGAAAGACTTAAGCATTGCTCTTAGCGACCGGCGACAGAACGGTGAAGGCGAGGTCGACAATAAACTTTTCTTTCTAATAACGGTGTGCCTAACATTGTCTGTTAGAGGCACCTGGTACTAGTAAAGCATTGATGATCGTGATGCCATTCTGCCGATAACATCTACCCCACCCCGATCCGTATTACGAATCAAATACGTGAGAAGAGTTCATAACCTGAGCATTGGCGCGAGAACATCTCCTGCGCGTTAACCGTGCAGCATTGTTCAGCAGGACTCGAGCATTGTTATTTTAGCATGTGTTGCCCCAGCGTCGATCTGTCGCTCATTCAGAGATACGGATGCGTCAGATGATAACGGGACAGAGGCGATAGGCAAATCAAGTAACCTGCGTGAGAGTAGTGCAGGCAACGGTAATGTTTTCATTTTCATCTCGCAGAGCGCCATCATAAAGGCCGCGATATGGTTTAACCAAGCAGTCGAAAGTATACGTTACTACACTACACATGCTACGTGCAACATGTCCAGGACTCCGTTCATCGCGCTTGTAATGTTTGCTACTTAAGCAGAAGCAAGTGGCCTAAGTAAATCATATCCCCCGAGTGTTATAGGCGAGACCACAATTTACAAAAGCACCCATTATAATATAGCAGTCTGATTTTTAGCTTAGATCATAATGTACCTAAACAACATTTCTAGGATAAATATGTACCATTAATAGCTACAAGTCATAATTTGTTCAATTATGATATTTGTTATGTATTTCAGAGCTATGGATCAATCGTTTCTTTAGGATAATCACCGTGTCGGTATATCGAGACGTTGTTACGGCCTCACTCTTTGTTACGCTTTCGGTCGACGCAGTTACAGCCAGTTTCTACGGGTTCGGTTATGGCCACGCATATAAAAAGCGCGGGCTCCATCAGGGTAGTGGATACCATAGCTTCGACTACAAAAAGTACTTGGCCAGTTATTATTACCCGCTTTATAGGTATCTCGTTTACTATCACAAATAATTCTACAGTTACCTCCACTACGGATTCTATAGCTAGTATTTATCTCACGGCGGCCATGGGGACAATGGATTATATAGCGGCTATAGAGGATTCCGTTTTAGTGGGCACGAATTCTAGTGGAAAACTTGGTTACGGAGGTTACGGGTACGATTCTGGTTACGAAAAAGGCCACGCAGGCTATAGGCTAGATCATGGCATAGCTGGCTATGCCAATTACAATGACGGGAGAAGCATCGGCTGGAAGCAACTGGGCACTACTACTACAAAAAATGAAGACCGACGCCGTACGGATCACACGAATTAATCGTTCACCATCGACCATCGTGTTTTGCCTTAAACGATCACAACTGACACTACTGGCAACAAAGCCTGTAAAAACATCACGCTAACGGCGTTGTAAGTAATCTATATTTCGACGTTTATACTTTTGGTGGAGAAAAGTGGATGAAGAGGCATGTAGGCGAAAATAGAGAGTATTTAGTCTTAGCGTAGAAAAAAAATAATGCGTGAAACGATTCTAGACGACTATGGACAGAGTCACGATATGGGCAGATGCAAATTAACGTTGGGGCATAAAATCTTTATTATGTGTCTAAAGGTTACATTACACAATGGAAACATTATAATTAACGAGCTCACTCCAGCTTCGAAGCAAAACAATCATTAAATTACGCGATACGAATAGCCTCAATAGATAGTATGCCGCTACACATAATAGTTTAATTTGAGCAGGTGTTAGAAACAAACTATCCAAAGAAATCTTGTAGCAGTTCGCCCGGTACAAGCTTCAACAAAAAAAAAAATTATTATTGAAGGACTGCTTTCGTTCCTGCAAAAGCGCTTTGCCCCGCAACGATTCGGTTCCTAGATTTGTTAGAGAGGTGCTCCTCCACTAACCGTGGCCCAGAACATCTCAAAAATTAACCTGATTACGAGAATATGATAGTCGACCAAAACTTCGTCGGAGCAATCAAATTTGGTCGACAAATGGGCTAATATAACCCTTCTCCCTTTATAGCGTTGGCAGATGTGAAACAACTCTAGTTTACGCGTACTGAAGTGAACCCCTGCTACCTCAACAATCATCACCTCTTCCCATCATGAATTTCTCATCAGAGGCTCCCCATTGAACTACATCTTCTTTAAGGTTAGGTTTTTCATGTCTACTTTTTTCTTCATCCCGCAGCCGTTGTCACTCTCTCAGTGTCTGCCCCTCATGCTCACCTTCTGTGTTCACGGAATCTTTCTGGGGTTCCTCAGCGCCGGAGGACCAACCGTACACGGTTCTACATAGCTACACAACAGCCGTGCACCAAAAGCCAAGCTATTAAATGAGATTGGCGTCGATATGCTCTTTTTGCTAGTCCCAAGTGCGACCGACATTCAGGAGCGAGTCTTGCCTCCCTTACCACTCGCTTCCTTCTGTCGTCGATGATGTTCACACTGACGACTATCTATCTGCGAAACCATTTCTCTCAACTACTCGAAGAAATTCAGGTCGAGATTTGACTTTTTTGCCAAAAGAGGAAGAAGAAGAAGCGAGCAGTAGAAAATGTTCTCAACTTTTCTGCCGATTGCGTCCCAGTTCCGCAAGTCAATTTCTTCTCGAGAGTCCATTAGCGTGAAGGATTTTGGGGACGGAAGACTTCTACTTAAAAGGAGCCGGCTCGAAAGGAGAGCCAAGGAAAAAGAGTAAAAAGTCATGCCCAAGGTTTGGGTGGATATCGCTCGCAGTCCCGCGCGTCATCGCAGCTGAACGATTTGGCCCTCGGTAAAAGAAATACCGCTGCTTTCCAACCAAAGCAGCAAAAAGTAGAATTCACCATTTGCGGAACGCGTACCCCACTGCGCGAATCATTTCGTCCTTAAAGCCGTCCCGCGTATGACAAATGATAGAGGTAAGTTGAACACTGTGGAGCAAAAAATGACCTCGCCCATACGAACTTAACTAATCAGATGTAGCTAGAACCGCGCAATCCTCATGGTAAAATGGCTAGAGGATACACCTCATGATATGATGCAGCAACCCTGTATTGGTCACTTTGCTAACCATTAGCAGAACTGCAAGGACAAATTAGTAAAGTACGATCAGTTCAAAGTTATTTAAAAGCACTAAACATAACTTTAAATCAAACTGAACAACATGTACAGATTTCCGTGGAATGATTTTAGCTATCCTAAGGCAAACGTTTTCTGTGGTACATGACGATCACTTTGACGACATGAATAGTTTCCTTTGAATTCTAATATATTTATATTAACCTTAACATCGAGAGTCCTGTATACGAGCCCAGTAACATTCGTCTTCAGGAAGTAGACGTTAAATTTACGTGACTACGTCAATTCCAATACTCTATAGGTTCTTTAGGGGGAAAATTCTAAGTAAATGTTTTGAATTTTGACTCCACTAGTGCCGTTCGACAGCTTCAGCTGGACGGTTCTTAGCACGGAGTAGCGTGCACTTATGCCAAATTTCGAACTTAGACCACCTAGAAGTTGGTTATAGCGGCTGCAAGACGAAGCAAAACATTCCAGCTTCATGCTGAAATTCGCTAGGGGAAACAAATACATATTATTAAATATTTATCTATCTTCCGCGTGATGTGATAGAAATTCCCTCGAGACGTTCGGTATAGAGATTTGTTTATATGAGCTAGCGGCTGAGATTCTCTATTTTAGCCATTTTCAATTCTGACCCGTACTGTCGTCGTACAGCTGGATATAGTTTTTTTAAAGCGGCCTACGAACAGAATGCAAAACATACTCAAGCATTCAACCTGTGCGAAGAACATAATACCTATGTATATCCTCACTTCAGGCATTTTTTTCGTTTTGCCTGCATGTTATAAACGCGTATGCTATATACTATCCTATGCATCGTATACACTAGCATCAGCATCGTCATTCGTTGTTTGCTTCGGGAAGTTTTGGCTGCGCTTTTGAATCTCTTATTCGTTTCGTTTAACGCCCTGTTGGAGAGACGTATTTTTAACTGCAAAAGAAGATTCAATAATGTCTGCTGTGTCGCACGCCAACTCAGTAGACATACCTGTTTTATGCAAGAGAGGCTATAATAGTGATGTCTCGTAGACATTGCCCTGCCTCGGCTGCAACCGCTCCGGCAACGGCGAGAGGTTGGCCAGCCCTCCAACCAGTCTACGTGAGCCAGTCGTTGACAACGCTGCCGAATAGAAGGTGGGGGTATAGCGAGTGAGAGAAAGAGAGCGAGCGAAGGAGAGAGAGGATGGAGGGAGGTAACAGGACGTAGGTATGCAAAGCCGATTTGCCGCTGCCGCTTCCCCTGCTTCTATTCTCCTTTTCCAACCCTCGACGTCTGACGCGATCTTTTCCCGTTGCCATTTTTTTGCTTGTTCTTTGTCAGTCCTCATCTATCCGTCTGTCGCGATGGTCGCGTACCTTTTCCATGATATCAAGTTCACATCAAATAAGTCAGTAATCTTCTCAAAAAGTCACCACTAGAGATTCATGTAGATCCGGTGCTGCTTTATATCTGCTTCCCCGATCTTTTTTTTTCATACATCTAATGTACTTGCTTACGTATTGACGTCGTCAATTCTTTGTGCGATTGACCAGGGAGGGGTTCTTACGTACTGAAAGGAAAGACAATTCCTTTAGCGTACCTAATGATGTAATTCCAAGTTGTAGTTTCTCAGACATCTTATAAAGCGTATTCATATAATATGAGCCGATTGATAACCCAGTTTTTTCAGCTCATTCTATTACGCAGCAATTACCGTAAGAAAAACCGAAAGTCGATGCAAATAGCAGCCTACGTTTTCCATGATTTTGGCCCATCGTTTGGTAAATATATGGATTTTGCTGTAAAAAAAGGTCATCATTTTTGAAGGCCATTCAACCATTAACCAGCCCTTGGCCTTTTGTTTTCGTTTTCAACTGCTTACATACCAAGAGTAGTGTATGGGTATGGACGGGCGCAACTGACACATCTGGACCATAAGCAACCGGGAGTTACAGAATTTATCAATCTATGTTGTGCATTGTATTCCTGGTCACGTTCATCACGTGAGGTCGCAAGCCGTCGCGTTTCGCACTGCTTTTCGCCAGATCAACGCGCGGTTTTTTTTACTCGCCGAAAAGGTTGCAGTGACAGTTTCGCCAGATTTAAGCAGCTACAGTAGAAGACCTTGTTTAGATTCCTACCAATGCACAGCATTTTCTGCTGATCCTAAGTGGCTCTTTTTAGCCTCACGCTGAATACCTGTCTATGGCTTAACGACTCAGTCTCGCATTTGGGATTATCGCAATTATTGTTATCATCACTCCTCGTTCTTTCTGTGCCTTTCCGAATACGCCGACGCGACGCTAGAGATCCCATTGATTGGACTGTATTTTTGGTCAGGAAAGGTAGAAATAACTATCGGTAACATCACTCATTACTGGAATCAAGACCTCTACCACTCAATTGCATAAACTACTTTGACGTACGCTTCCGCACGCCACGGGTCCCGTAGCTGTAAGTTCCTGTTTTTCTCGGGCAAAGTAATCAATGACGCAGCATCGAATAACAGCTTTTTCTATTTCCATCCTTCTAACCTCCCAAAACAACAGCAGCGAAGGATAAGCCTCTTGTACGCGGTGCGGCTATTGCAGGATGGATAAGAGAGCAAGCCCGCGAAATTTAAGATCCATTACGCTCTCAACGGTAAAACCTACGTTATATCAAAGGTGAACGAATGTATTGATGAGTCCATCTACTAACAAGTTTACCTTGAAGCTTTGTTTGTTTTCATGTCTCTATTTTCGATTTCAGAAAATCAACAAGGACTGTTAAAGGCGACCTTTTAAACTTGCTAGATCTGTCATATTCGATTAACTTCTGGTTTACACATAAAGATATATTTTAATTGCTCTCCTTTATTTGGATTTAGACTGTCGCAATGGCTTAAAAGCTTGAGTGATAACAAATAATAGTATATTTCTGAATCCTATCTAATGGTGCAGCTTGGTACCACAAACATTTTATTGAATACAAAAAAGATAACTGCAATGTCATCACCAACTACCTCGGTCAATGGCGTCTTACGTGGTTCGAACAAGCTAATGTAAACGAACGGTATTTCGAAATTATATTAAACAAACTACGAAGCCGAATGAAGGCTGAAGAGCACGAGATTCAGGTTTTAATACCAGACGAATACCTCAGTTGTGAAATCTGGCCCACACAATGCATTTTGTGTGACCCCAACCTCTTAAAGACAAGGTAACAAGTTTATTTATTAGCAATGATGATTAAGAAAACTTAAACTAGAAATTTTAATGTAAAACGTTGACTAACTTATGTTCCCCATTGCACCTGAAGATCAGCAATGAGCTAAACATCGTCATCATGAGTATACGTGATAATAATACGTTTATCTATTGCATCGGCCCTAGAAGTCCGGTCACAACATAGCAGTGCTTTACATAATTAGAACGAACTGTTCAAACGGGTCCATACCGGAATTTTCCAATCGCTATTTGACCACCATTACATTCGTTGGACTCGACTCGCGGAACGGACGCGTTGTCCTCCGCGTCTGTCCGTCTAAAGTTAGTGGTTGTACTGTTATTATCTTAATGATGTTTTGATTCCGGTTTCTGGTCGAACGAATGCCTTCTCCCTAATGTATAGTCCATTGTGGAAAACGAAGCTATTAGCAATTGCCTGTGCTCCACATCAGCTGCGGTGGCATCAGGTGCGTCAAATTGTATCGATTCGTCAAAAGGTCGCCGGTCGACCTGAAACAAAGACCTTCAAAACCTACTTGAATCAACGAAGCAGAAGGGACAATCCACGGGACACCGCGAACCTAAGTATAACACCTAGTCAGATTAGCCATGGCACACTGCAGTCGTCGGAAGCATGATCGGGATGTTGAAAAAAACCCTTTATTGGATAAACATCATCATTCGGAGAAGAACCAGCGCAGGAGACAGAACGATCTGTATGGCCTAATGGCAGGCGGAGATAATCACCGTCATGAATTTAGGTATGTCGAAGACAATATTACCGTTATTATATTTGATGTAGTCATTGGCCTGATACAATCCAGAATGACCAGTGCGTCTCTACTGTAGATCTTAGGTTCGTTTAATCAATACCAATAGCGATATGATGATTGGACCCTTTAGACAATAATACTTTGGATGCACATCATCGTCAACGTGAGCGCCGCAGTTGCTTCTAACGCAACAGATCTATCATCGAGCCAGACACGCACGTCACGCATGTACCCCGGCAACAAAGACCAAATGCACTAAACACTATTCTTTCAAATCGTCAAAGGAGCGGCTATCTAACGGTGAACGGCAATCATACCAAAGATTCAGCGCCCGTATACTACATCTGTTGTTTATTGCACGCTCAAACCGTTTGACGAACGTATATATATTAATCAATAATATACGTGAGACATTTGTAGTTTCTAAACTGCTACAAATACGAAAGCTTTATCAAAATTTCTTTCGGTACGAAGATGCCTGAACCAGGCCAGTGAACAAACTCGAGGTGTCGGTGCTATGCCGTATATAATCAATGTTTGCTATATTTCTTCTTCGTCGAACCTATGCCACCTAAGAAAACAATTGGGACACGTGGTCAAATCACATCATGACGATTTTTAGTTAAGCCTTCGATCAAGAGTCCGAAAACAAAATGGTAGCATAGTTCGACGGCCATTTATTATGTTATGCCGCAATCTAGAAGTTTAGCAGCGCTACTATTATGATTGATTCTGAAATTTTAGGAGTCCCGGTATCGTGCCGATAGAGGCCGTACCCCTTGATCATCCATCGCTATTTTCGCCGGTGATTGGTTCGGACGGCGTCGTATCTTTATTCCTTCAACACGACATAATGGTACAGCTGCACCCCTCTGGCGCCGTTCGTGTGGTACATCGCCGCAGTGGAGCAACTGCGGGCATAGCTTCATCCGCAGCCAACAATGCTTTATACGCTGAACATCCTTGCGTTGCCAAAATGGAATACTGTACTGATGTGGTCTCTCTAGCTCTTGAACAGGTCATGCGCGCCGATGTATTTGCAAAAATCACTAAGAGAGGGTATGTGTTTACCTATACCAGCGCCATCATCCTACATTTTGGCGAACCAATACGAATTTACGTATAGTGCAAATTTGTAATGTTTGATTGAATTGTAAGACCTGGCGACTTCCAGTGGCCTCTGTCTGCGAAAATATGTATCATCACATGTCGTCATACATCTGTTTCGTATATGGCAAATAAAATCTCGCTGCTTTCTTTTCAGTTGTTTATTTACGACAATAAATCACGGGCTCGTTTACCTAGTTGACAGCTCTGGCGTGAAGTCAACGACAGAGTCGTTTGTTATACTTAACAATGAGACAACTAAACGATATTTCTATAGCGGGGCCAACTACACGCCATCCGATGAAGGTAAGAGCGGATTTCATATGCCCACTAGTACTTTTAAGATTTAAATCGTCATTTTCCTCCTGGAATAGGAGCTGGCACAGCGAGTTTTACGTGTTATAGGCTTACATTTTCAGTTTACAATCAGCTAACTGTTTCGGTGGGTGTGATCAAAGCTGGTTATAGGACTCTATCAATTTTTTTATAAAAAATCTAGTCTATAACGAAGTAGGAAGCTGTACGTTCTTTAACGTTACAAAAAACACACATTAACTAACTAACTATCAGCAGATTATCAAAAAAATGAAAGACGAGTTGGCGAATCATAGGAAAAGCTTATCAACAGGCCCGGGTGATTTTTTCTGCAAGCCGGTTAGTCCTGAAATCATTGTATGTGACCTAAAGCTCCGTTTCGCGGCAATGGCGCACTGAATGGCGCAGAGCATTTTTGCCTGTCGTTATAGTAATGAACATCGAGGAATGTCTGCTAGCTTGAATATTATCCACATGGCCAACCGGTGCTAACTAACAGAGCTGTTATCTACGTGGTTCGGCTGTTTCGCTAGATTTCGCCGAGTGTGAGTCGCTGATTTCGCTATCGCGTAACTACACAACGAATGTCGGTACTATAGTGTGGGTGATTGGCGGTGTACGTGTAAAGCAAAGTACCGATGGGGCGGTAAATGTCCATGTTGTGTCTAAGAGACCAGGATCCGCCGCAGTTGGACTTGCTGGCGGGGGCGGCGGCAGCGTGGGAGGCCAGATCACAGCAGAGAATCCATCCGCCTCTGGGGCCGTGGGGGCCAGCAGCAGCAGCAATGGAAGCGGTAGCGCCACTAGCAGCGCCAGTAGCAGCTGTGGCAGTGCAGGTAGAAATGCAAGTCTTATCGGCGCTTCAGTACAGTCATCCGCCATTCCAGGGGCGGAAGCCGGGTCGATTGGTGGGCAACGGGTTTCATTAACGGTAATGCCCAACGGCGATATTAATTTGAAAAGAGGCGATGACCTTACTGGTGAGTCTTTTGATATCTCATAGTACCTCAGTTACGTACTTGATCTCACAAGGTAATGGTGGAGCTTTCAGTTTTTTATTATCCCTTTGAGCCTGATGTCATTAATAACCGCTGTCTTGCTGTCATATTTTACGTTAGTGAGTATGCGGTGTCCCGTAGGATCGATGCTAGCAGGAACAGAATCGTCGTTTAAGCTGTTGGACTTGTCGCGTGACCGCGCGCGTCTCACTTGCGATCGACGGGGCTTCCATGCGCGTAACGGCTCGCACGTTGCTGGGTTTGATAACGAGATGCGCTTCCGACTCGAATAACGATATCGAAATAGCGACGGGGCTGAATTATTATTAGCTGGTCGCTTTCTTTTTTTGCCATGGAATTCATAATTTGTCTACAGAACAGAAACAAAAAAAAAACTCTCGTCGCTATTCGAAATCTATTCTACACACTGTGTGGAATGGCTGGGAACATATCATCAAGCACACAAGAAAAAGCCGTTGAATCCCGTCCTCCGTCCGCCTAATAGTGAATAGGCCGCTATTAGTAGCATGTCGAAAACTCTGGTCATCGACTGAAGCATGCGAAGGCTAACTCCAACGACACACGCAATTACGAATTTGTGGTGCCAATAGTGACCGATGATCATAAATTTATATCTTGCGCACGAGATTCAAAAGATTGAAAAATATTTTTACGAAAATGTAAAACTGGAAGAAAATAGATAGCCAGATCAGAATTAAAGCTTGCACTTTAACAGCATTCGAAAGGCTTTTCACTCCGGCGTACACATTCTTAACGGGAACTTACAGAACAACGTTCCGTTGCGGGGTAAACGGCTTCGGAGAAGCAATAACTACAATAGCAGAATCAGACACGTAATGGGTTGTAGCTTGGGGGTTATGGTGTTTACTCGATGGTTAAGCGACAGTATATCTAACATTATTTTGTAGATACAATAAGTTTCTTAGCTAATGGTAACGCCCACATGGCAATGAACCATGTGGACACACATTCGCCCCCCTAGATAGCAAACTTGAACGACAAAAGTCTAGTCAATAACAAGGCGCACAAAAACTGTCAACCAGAAAAATCTATCACTTTGTTAAAATTTTGGTTTTCATCTCAAGATCTCTAGTCAGAACTTTTTCAAATTAAAAGTTTATATTATCAACGAGTGCGCAAGCTACATCATGCTGTCCTTACTTCCTTGATGAAGTCTTTCCTCCTAATGTTCTCTTTTTTAAATCAATTGTTCTGGAATAATTTGTACATTCTAGCAAGAGCATTTTGCTCAATAGCGGCCTATTTCCAACTCTTCAAACGTATCTATGTATGCAGCTTTACACACTACCGTTCACGTAAAATCATGTATGGAGCACGGTTTGTTAAGTATTTGGAAAGACGTACTTTTGATCTCGACATTTAGTCTGTGACGGAACACTGCTGGTTTCTGAAAGCTCTGCTTGTGCACTAAAAGGATTTCCGTTAAATATTAGTAGTCTCATCGAACAGCATTCAGATCTTATCACGAAAGCGCTTACGTATTGAAATGTCTTCTGAGAGGACTACGATTGTCTTTCGGAAAATTCACGCAAATGATGACTGAAGAGTAATACCTTTATTTCCACGAAGCAAATATCTGGTCCTAGGTGACCAATGCAATGCTTCATACACGATGCCTTACAGAACGTTACACTAATAAATCTTGTGTTAGGAAAAGCAGATTTTTAAAATTTGACCTTTCTTTGATTTGTTCGAATCAACGTAGATATGAATTCAGGAGGCCCGCCAACATCTGCAAAAGATATATCAAGAAATGAATTGCAAACACCTCGACTCAATGTTTTATCATTTTAGCAAACAGGATCGTTTCTAATATCTTAGATAGCCCTTAATTCTATACGAGTGTACGCCATTATTATTCTTATCATTTTTGAAAGCAAACACAACCACAATTACAAACTATGCCTGAACAGTATGTACATTTTCTGATGTAGCGAAGCAGTGTTTTTTAGTGCTCCGTATAAGATTGCGTTCTGTCTATATATAGGACTATTAATATACGGTCACTTAATTAGGAAATGTTCAAGCTTATAGATATATAATCCCAAAAAAAAAAGCATTCATATATAATATGCTTTTCACACGTCAGGTTCAAGCTGTTCGCTAACTTTCTTTTCCTAATTTATAGGGAGCGGCCTTCAACTACCACACGGTACCCGCACGACTTGTTTCTTTCTTAAATCAAAATATTCTCAATTTTGGTATTGTGATGAATGCATTGGTAGGAGATGGTTAGCTCTCAACACAAAATGGCGTATGTCTAGGCCCGATTTCAAACCCAGACGATTACGTTCCCATTCCGCACGTCGTTCTAAATCATTTAGAAAGCAACACATGTTATTACTACTCCATCATCCTTTACATGCATTACAAAAGGGAAGTCTGGAACAGCTGGGTTGCAATTAGCGACTAAACGACTGAGTGTGATGGAGTGTACTGAATTTGTAATAGTGAACATGCTTGTAAAACGTCTATCCACTCTACTAAAGTATACGCAGAGTATAGTTACATTTCATTATATTGTCTTCCCTTAATCACTTGTAATAGGTCACCAACAGTCGAGCGTACTGTTAGACGTACTGCCGGATCGTAGAACGTATCAACTCGATGGTTTGCAACGTCGGCTTGAAAATGTTTTTTCCCGCAGAAATTCAATGTTTACACTAGTCGTCAGCCTTGCCTTACCGTCATCTTTCAGGATATTACAGATACGAATACTGTTTCACAACTGCGAGTTGTGCTAGGGTGTTACATGGGTATTTTCAGCTGATACTATTTACCATGGTCGAAGATTCGAACAGTAACTTGCGATCATCCTGGTGGTCGGTTCCAAAGTTTATAGACGGTATATTGCAAGGTAGGGTTGAGGCAGAGAGGGCCATCTATGACAAACAAACAAACTATTCGCCGAGGCAATCGCCATCCTTCTTTCTTTCAACGGTACTGCCATAGTAGCGGAGCTGAGTATTCATAGTTTCGCGGGCTGAATATCTTCTACGGCCGTGATTTTTATGATCGTTAAGATTATCCGTCGCGGCGAAATTATTAGAAAGAACGTACGGCATGAAGCCGAAGAAAGAAAGAACGACCATCTGGGGCATGCTTTTCTTTTCCGCATTTTACTTTGCTTCACTTAGCTCTGCTTAACAAGCCTAACCGGCCGTCCCGGTAATCTCATGCGAATGGCACGAGTTCGAGCAGTAAAATATTGGCCCATCCACAAGTGGGGGTCTCCTTGGACGAAACGACAAGTTGGTGAGCATAGACTGTCAAAAATTTCCGGCGCACAATGTCTAGCTGAACTAACGCCCCTGCGAAACTAGACTTGACTAGATAATCGGCGCCAAGATTGAGGTGAAAGGCTTTGAGTGTAAACGCTGTACAAAAAACGGACTAGATTTATGGAGAGCTGCCGGGCCTTGTCTATACGTTGCTGTGACAAATCTGTCAGATAGACTCGCTTGTGTCTAGTGCACAATAATAAGAACTGCCTGAGAAAAGGTCTAATTAGCAATATAGCATACAACAAACTTGACAATGGACTCATGTGAGTACGCTAGCTGTGGGAAGTTGAACTGTAGGAACGTGCTATGTATAGTTTTAAAAATACATTAAGTAATAGTTGCATGATTGCCTCATGTCGATGAAGCAGTTTCAGTTAGAAATGAGTCGGTGTTCAAGAATAAACTATAAAGACCCATTTGGTTTTATACCTTGTATAAAGATGCTTAGGTTGTTTCAGAGACAGAATGACTGTTTTGCAATAGTTTCTTCATGTATAATATGAATTGTGCAAATTGTTAACCCACTCCCGGAGTCTTGAGGCCTGCACTTCGGCACTGCAACTAAATCAATTTTTTTTTAATTAAGATCACAGTAACATAATAGGACATGTACCCCAATGGGAAAGTGTCACATAAGAAACTCAATGTTGATTACTTTTCCTGTCTCGTTGTTACGATTTGTCAAAAGAGTATCTAAATTGTGCTGGAACGTTTGCTACGAAGCTTTACCGAAGTCAGTCGTTATTTCAATTCAGTCTAGCCTGAATTATCAGATATTGAGCTTTTACCTGAAAAGTAGATATAATGTGTATTTTATGGTATAATTAATTTGAGTTATTACTTATGAATTTTTCGCAATTGTACTTGTCAAAGTGGCCATATACACGTTGCAGTATTTGTCGTTATTTCAATCATTAATAATCCAGAATACACATTTGTGCTAAATGGTAAGATCAAAACTTTTCCAACTCTATCCAGCAGACATTTGAGCCTAGATAGAAAGGCCATAACTAAGAACTCGTATTTTACGTTTAAGGATAGAAATGACATGGACCTACAAATGTTAATTCAAATTAAAAAAAAAGCTAAATTAATTGAAAGTGCATTAATTTATCTATTTCTCAAGCGAAAATATACATTTGATTGGATTGAAAAAAAAATCCATATATAGCACCAAAAATGAGCATGCAAAGAGTAACAGAAACATCACCCTTAAGCATCATTCGATCGCCATACGTTAGCCGTACTGCTTATGTAATCTGCTAAAACTAGTTCTTATTCTATAGTAGTATCTATTAGTTCTTATTATATAGTAGTAGTTTTTTTTTCTGGATCTATAGAAAAACGAAACTTCTAATAAGATTTACTCCCCTTCTAATAAACTGTATACAAAAACCGTGTAGAGCCTTCTATTGCAGAAAATTTGATCATACGAAGTACTTTTCACTATAGTGTAGCGTCCCGTCCATGCATTTTATTTTAACCTGCAGTTTAATTCGGCATCTGAATGCTGAAGCTTCTTGAATTGTCGTGATACTAGTTAAGCCCGTCAATTGATCATGTCCAATTGTACATCTGAGTTTCGTAGAGATGAGTGTAAGGTGGAACTAGATTGGCATTACCGCGCATCTTTTTAATAAGATTTAGGTACGAGCAGGCAGCAAAAAAAAAGCACACAATGCATACATCAGCAGCGTTTGCCAGCTCAGAGATTCTGCACTATTATATAGAATATCAATGGCGCGAAAGCAAGCTATAATGTGTATGTCTATCAAGGCATACTACTTTTTAAACACCGTGCCGGGTTCTCCACAACTGTTTGTCAATCTGCCCGCAGTTATTCAACAAAAAAGCAAACATACAAGTGCAAGCCGCAACCATCGACTACTAGTACGAAACGGATAGCATATTATTTCTACTGGCTCGAACAATGCCACAAACCAGCCTCGGACCAACGAGGCCGACAGAATGTGTTTTGACCTTTGTGTCCATACACACAGTGGCCTTTCGCCTTCTACAATAGAAGCGCCGACCTCTGCGATATAGTGGCAAATTGATCCTGGTTTTTTCTGTCTGCAGGACGATAAGCAAGTGTTTGCTAGGTGCTTACCGATAGTAACGATGCAAGAAAGAGAACGGCGAAGCCAAACAAAAGCCACATCATCATCAGTGACGAAAGGGCGGCACGTTTTGGACACGTAAACATAGCGGCAGTAAGCAAGATTATGATCGTTGACGTCGATTTGATATCTTTCAGCGGTTTTGTTTTTATAGTCACGTTTCTGCATCGATGCCATCTGCAACGCGACTATAATTCCCTGTTGGACGACCCCTGTTCAAGGTCTATTTAATTTCATAGACTTCACGCGCCGTTTGCTCCTGTACAAGATACAGGAAAAAGGAGGACAGATTTCAAAACGTCGTTGCTCATAACACAGTGAATGTACTACATAGGCAAAGTTTCAATGGCATAGTCAAGGGTTTATTACCGAGAAACCTTCTGGCTTTTTTGTTGGCATCTATAACACAGCTGCGTCCAAACTGTTGTATGGGGGAGACCTGCTGACATCAGAAGCCAGGGAACATTTAGAGGCATAGGCTTGACCTCTAACTTGAGTAACTTGGAAATTGTCTAAACATCTACTACGCAACATGTGTAATTATAAAGCAGTTGCCTTCCATGAATGACAGTTAGCCGAGATAAATATAACGAAGATTTGTATAAGTTAAAAAAACCTTGGTACCAATAGATTGATCATTATTAATCACTGATTTTAGTTGTTTGGGATATAGCTTGAGGTTCCTGTAGACTTATTTGTTATCCACCAAAAAATACATACATACATCATTCAATAGGATGCCGGGCTGACCATTTTTTCCGTTGTTTCGCTACATCAGATGACGCTTTCTATCAGTACTTTCAACAGATAATACAAGAAATACGCGTAAATGATTACGTGCGTATGTCAAACCAGTAGGTGTTTGACTACTGCCTTCCTGTCACCATCAAGATAGCAACGCGGCCAGTAGGATCGCTTCAAGTTAGAAACAACGCTTAGGGACGGTACCGGACGCTTGACGAAAACAATAACATTCGTCAGACTGCCACCATCGAAAAGGCGTTTGGTCACTCTGACGATATTACTGAGCCCGACGCTGCTTTTAATGTAGTGAATTTTTCTGTAAAATTTGACATATCAAAAACTAGACGAAATAACTGTTTCTAGAAATAGTGCCAGAAACAAACATAACTACGAAAAAGAGGAATATCGCAACAAGGGTGTGGAAATTACTAAAACATCACATGAGCCTGAACGATATCTCAAATTTTTCATATGAATGGATTTTATATTGTTGGAGAACGCCGTGTATGATATTTATGTGCTTGGCAAAACGCACACGAGAGTGAAAGGGGGAATACGAAGCACCACAGAGGACTAGCACTCCCTGGATGAGTCAGACCCCAAAAACGAGAGCTGTAATATACATCAAATACTTATTTTTTTAACAGAAGCGAAAACAAGTATCATATAAAAAGTGTTAGTGTACGATGGCGGATCGTTAATGATGGGTCGTCTAGCGAAACCGTTCAGAACTGCCTATTTTAAAAGAAACCGAATAGGGAACATTTTAATTGCTGGCTTAGTTGAACTTACCAGGTGCCAATTAATTTTTTTCTTGTGTAAACATATATACTAAACACAAGAACGACTTATGGCACTATGTTGAAACAGCTCTACTTCTCCATTCGTTGCTCAAAACGTTCTGACTGAGGTTGGCTGGATAGGGTATATTCTTTTCTTTTTTTTAATGCAATAGTGGCTTCAAATGTAAAAGACAGAATATTTATGGTTTTCGCACGTTGAATATGTAAGACGAACATAATCCTCTACGCAAAACGTGTATTTAAATGTACTTTTCCTTAGACAAAATGATATCTAAAACCTTCTAATGCATAATCCATGAAAGTAGTCCATGTAATAATCTCCACTCGGTTCGTGCGTGGATACACGTCACCCGGATCTTCACACCTAGGTCGAACGATCCTAAGCTACAAGAACGTCGGGCTACATTGTATCGACTCGATACCGTAATGAGAACAGGGTTACTTGAATTAGCTATACCGGATGAGCGACAGCTGTTTGGCCTGCGCGAGCCCTGTAGACCTTCCGAAGGTTCCACAGTTCAGATCCTATTGAACCTTGTGTTCAATAGTGGATATGCTGGCTGCTTAGGATGCTGGAATGCTTAGCAATGCTGGCTGCCGCTTTACGTGGCTGCTACCCTGTGCGGACGCTATGGGCATATACATCGAACACTGAATAGAGGACAATACTAGCCAGTGCTGAACATCATATGACGCCTGTTCTGTCGGAGTCCCTCTTCAGATGGTCGATATGTTGATCTCGACTTTTGTCGTGTGTCTTACTGCTTGCGGAGTAGAATTAACGGTGCTGCTAGTGCATTTTCTTGCCAGCATTACGGCCTGTCCTAAAAAAAACCGACCCAACTGTCGATCTCGTGTGTAACGCGCTAGTGACATTATCGCTGTAATAGTAATAGATTAAATGTTGTTCTATTGCGACCTACTAGTAAGCGAACAATCAAAGTAGTTGCACGTAGAGGAAGCATTATGTCTGCAGACCCGTCGTTCAGTCAGCAATCGCTGATAAAGGCCCCACATTGAACCCTCGTCTTTTCATTTTAACGCAATTCAAGTTTTATGAAAAGACAGTGCTAGGTCTGTTACGCGAATAGTTATAAGGGAAACCCAGAAGTCAGTGTATGGTTTTTACAGAAACTGTGTGTTACTCCCCTTAATTACTCACTGATGTAAAATCAGTTGTGATAATAACTGATTGAGGTATGTGCCATCCTGGGAGAAGGATGTGACCCAATTAATGAAAAAATTTTGTTGCAGTAACAGACCCTAGAGAGATCGAAGTAAAAGTTAGGAAAACGGAATAGTGCATTTAGAAAAAAACCCACTCACGAAAGTTTTACAATGCATCATTACCTCTATTTAGATATTAATTGTTGAGTACTCGGTGGATACGCCCGGAGCCGTTAATAACGATTGTCCGTGCATAGTATCGTTGTAAAATGCCCTCACGTATGTCACGTCTCGTGAAAGTTTGTTTGCGGTTGTCACAATAAATGGAAGCGCTATTTCGCGCGTCTTTGTGAAACAGTGTTAAGCTCTGCCGTGACTATATGGAGAGACCAATCTTACAGCTGCTGACCAGCGTTGGCTTGTCACTATGTTGGCTTTCGGACGAAGCGGCAAAACTAAAGCTATGTTTGTTTATCGGGGGCATCGTGTCCACGTTAGCAGCACTTTACGTTTGCTAGCTCCGAGCTAGCTACGTAATCATTCTAAAATTACACAGTTCGATAAAGGCATGCCTACCTATGCTTGTGTTGTACAGAGATTCAATGGCATGTCTGACAATGCTATTTATGTCGTTTCAACATTGCAAGAGTTGGTTGAATTTTAGGCGCACAACTATTAGTTGTTTGATTTTGCCAGTGAATGTGCTACAAGGCCATATTTGTGTCACTAACGGATGCCACATCATGTACGGTACTTATGTGCTTCGAGCTGCTCCCCCGGATGGTATGCAGATGCTTGCTTGTATAATAATCGGTATTTGTTAGACTAAGGTTTTCTATTGTTCATCCAGAAAATAACCTCATCTGGAACAAGGTTCCAAATCGGGATGCGTTGTTTTAATGCTAGTGAGCTCATGTGCTCCACCATGATTCCTTTCCTGCGCATTCTCATGTTGAAGGAATATCTATTAAAGGCGACTGATCTTACATACAATTGCTATTTTAGCGCGCTATTCAAGCAATACGATTTTGAAGCGTTTCGTCTTGTGACGAGGTGTACGTGCCCGTATTATTAGGACCGACCCAATCTTGTTCAAACCACCGACGTGTTAGAACCTTAGGTGGTCATCTCCCGGTCTTATTCAGTTCTCGTTGTCGTACCAGGCTGGCTCATGCTATGTATTCGTCTAGCGGCCATGTAACACATGGCAGACGATAACAAAGCCCGCAATGCGAACTTCATAAAACTGGTCGCCTGCTGATTATGTAACGTTTACGCAACAAACACACAATAGCAGCAAACAGGTTGAAACATTATTGACATAACAGATGTTCGTGGGCGTTTCGTATTAACAAACCGCTGACGTGTTTCGTGCCAGCAATACGTGGGCGGTTTTGTGCGTCATGATAATTGACGCGTGATTGAAGTAATTTTGTTTTGCGTGCTTTCTTTACGGGATCGAGCTTGCTATGTCATGACTTTTTCTGTCCTAGTGAAGACGTGTGTTGCCGCGATGAACAATAGTCGTGTCATACCATGCCAGGTAATTTTCAACTGGTGTCTAAAAAAGAGAAAGACAGGTAACCGTTTAAATGTTTGAACCTATATCTTTTTTTACGCTATTACTCTAGCCAGATTCGAATCAATCGCGTGGAAGAGTAACAAATAGAGAGCTCTAAGAGTGGTAGTATGGTAATTAGTGGTGGAACGTATAAGGCTTATGAAAGGAGGTAAACCTATTACTCAAATAGCGCGCCATCTACTTGCGCCGAGGAAACTAAGGTGAAGCAAAGCGCAGAAAAGAAACGCGAAGTCGTTACCACTCGACAAGGTTAACGATACTCCTTGGCCGGATTTAAACGGATCCGCCTGTTCGACTCGAAAAATGTTTCCTCTTACCCCCTAATCGTCATTTACTGATCGTCTCACCGACTACAATAGCCTCATCCTCAAAATAATTTATCCGAGAAAGTTCTTTTTTTTTTTGTTGTTGTTCTAAGCACGTCGTCCATCAACGAATTAGTTGGAATCAGTCAACTTAGAAGCTCAATGACGAATGAGAGTTTGATATTCTGATCAAGCGGGAAGGTTACTGATCTTCTTTGCAAAAAAATATCTATCTATATAGTCTTTCTATATACTTTGTCTATATATATATATATATATATATATATATATACAGACTTTTGTGTTTGTGATCTGAAATTAATAAGGGCCTAGTCCGTCAGCATCGCGGTGTTTAAAAGGCTCCCGGGCAGAATACTACACTCTAGAAATTAAATAGCGTTTCTTTTTGCATAATTTGCGCAAGACAATCCTTCAATCAAATTCGTATTTGTTATCAATCAATAACAATCGATAAATAAGATGGATGATTCTTGATTTTAAACATATACAAGGTAACATATCGAGGTACACGATCTTACAGCAGCGGTGTCAGTAGAATTCTCACGTAAACTTTCTGATAGTCATATTGAAAACTAATTTCCAAATGATGGCTCGGAATCAGTTCTACCTGATCGGTAACAGTATATAATATGGTGTTGGATGATTTGTGTTCTGAGAATGATTGATACTGAACACTCTGAAACTGGTGCGTTATACCGATTAGGATCTTCGCCGGAACGACAATTTGTTAGCAATATTTATGGCATCGGTTAAAAGTAAAGATATAATGCTAAACGATGTCTATGCCCATAGTGTAGTACTCCAAAGATCTAAACAAACGTTCATACACAGAGTGATTGAGCGGTACCTACTCTTTCAGCTGGCAACACAATGACTGAAACCAAGTTCGAAAAGAACACGAAGCTGAAGATACGCAAATGGGCAGATGACAATATGATGTGGATCGTAGCTCTCATTGCATTGTCCACACTTTCAATAATGGCTTGCACCATGGGCAGTTTGCTTTACGGTTACCAGCCAGCCATCATGGGCGTTGTAGCTACGCTAGCGGTGTTTTTTTCTCTGCTTTTCGTCATGATTGTACGAAGATGTACGTTGCAAGGTAAGTTGGTTTTTCTAAACCTTTACGTTACTTTTATTCAACTCATTGACTGATATAATTGGCATACTGTCCAGTAGTCATAGGTATATGTTAAATGCTCTTTAGACTGAAAGCTGAAAATAAAGTAGGGTGGTTGCTGTTAATTTCAGCCCAGCTTTAAATATAAAGAAAAATCTATGGAACAGTTTGTTTTTTACTATCCCGTGTTGGCTTTTGCCACACTGACTAGTGCGTTATAGAAATAAAACAAGTTACGCCAAGACGATAGTACCATTGGCCGTATCTACTTTTAAAAATAGTTTAAGGTTAAAAACAAGATCATACATCTGTTTTTAATAACGCATTATTATTTTTTGTTAAATTAGCGAGTTAGGGATGTTTGAACGTCCACGTTCCTCAGTTTTTTCCTAGGCAATAATGCAATATGATTTTCAACGGTCGGTGTTTACACCCCAATTTGATATTCCGTCTTGTATGTAAATCATCGACTATGGCCAAAAATAAATAAAAATTGTTAACTGCTAGCCAACTATACGTTGACCGACTTGACAGCCAGAAATTTAGCTAAAATTTAGAGCGTTAGGGTTAGGGCAATGTAAGTAAGTGGAGAGTAAAGCATGACTTGGATCCTGAGCCGCCGTTAGGGATCCGATTTGGAATTGGTCTCGGATAAATGAAAATCTATATGGCAGGACATTATAGTTGTTTTCGATCGACTAACGTTATTTTGAGATAATGACTGACAGTGCGCTGATTCCGAGAGTCACCTATTCATGTAACGTCAGACATAACACCTCGGCGCGACCAGAGGGTAGCGAAGCATCCATCAAAGTTGCGTGCATTGCTTAATCGATCGGCTGATTGATAATTCGATTGAAATTGTCAGTGTTTCATGTATACGAGTACGTGTTGGGAGGAAAAACAGACATAGTTCAAAATACAAATGTCCAACACAGTTTAATGATATCATTCGTGATAACATGGTTTTTGTGACGGAGGGCCCCACCACGATACATATAAGAAATAAACTAAATAGTCTTAAGTAAGATAGGGAGTTAGTTTGTCTTTCGGACACTAGACCTTACGATGTAGTGTGTAAATGGATGTCTACGCGTATGGTGGCCGGACAAAACCATAGGGTCAGCTTCCGTGTCCGTACAGTATGAGCAGAAGCAGCAAACATTTCTCCATGTAGCAGCAAATTGTGGCAACGTTTGATCGATAGCAACGTAAATGCACAAGACAATGAATATAGTACCTAATTCGTGTCCTATCCTTGACTATCTCAGTGAACTGCTGTGGGCGGAGTTATGGCTATCTTTGTCAAGGCCGGCGACTTTTCACATCCATCTACGAGCACAAAAATAGTTAGGCCATAGCAACAATATCACCGGCCTGCAGAGTCTGATTTTCACGTGTACCTATCTCGTCCTATTCTCAAGCCTACCTATTATATTTAGATCTATAGAAAACGTTTACGAGCTAAATCGAATATAGTGATACGTGTGATATTTCCCGGAAGGAGTTTCGTGTAGCTAGTTTTTGATCGTATATAATCGATGTTAATAAAAAACTATATATAAGGTTACCGTATAAGTTTATCCCGTCTGATAGAAGTGATTAGGACATAGTTCATTATCCAGTGTGACCGCTTTTGGTTAAAAATATTTTATGGATCCATATCTTTAATTGCAGGCACTTCTTGTCCAGCTCTTAACGTAACCGGCTTACTCGCTTATATATATAATGCCTTGGTTTATGGAACTATGGAATGAATTAAGGCCGAGGAGATAATTTCTGTTGAAAGACAATATGAGCCATAAAGGTTACATAGCAGACAAAAAACATGCCCTTTTTTCTGTGAGAACTAAGGATGCTGGTCTAATAACCTTAATAATAATAATCTTGATAATAATAAGGTGGAAGAGTGCACTCTAATAGTTTTTTTATTTTTTAGGTAAGGTCGAGGAAGAGCCAACAATTATTCAGATGGCCCAAGAGGAAGCACTAGATGGCCCTCCGTTGTTCCCACACTATCAAAGGAGACGATCTTCTATCGCGACAATTCCTCGATGTTCCATTCCCAACATGGACATCGTTATTGACAAAGTTCGCCAGCATAGCGTTCAGGTAGGTGAAAGATGACGCAAAGAAGACAATGAAGACATATCGGGAAAGTGACTTACTCAGAGGAAACGTACAGGCATCGGCAAGTAGTGTCGTCGGATGTGAACTGCTTATCGTACACGCAACACCTCTTCAATCTTTGTTTCGTGGCTTTTGTAAAGCAAACTAGCGAGGCACGGATTTTAGAGCAGCGGCATTTTGCGGACAATACTTTGTACTAGTAAATCGTTCAGCAAATTTCAGTTACTGTGATCCTATGCACGTTTGGCTGCACGTCCTCCATGGCATGATAAGATCGTCAATAGAAAACAAATGACCAGCCGTGAGCCGGCTTGGCCATAAGGTTTGAAAAAATTTACCGAATTATCTAGTCGTTCAGGAAATATTACGTCTGACTGTTTTATCGATTGAACAACAACAAGCACGGTGTTACTTTTGTCTTTTTATTATAAATAGGTCTAGAACAGGCTACGCTAGAGAAATGCTGTGTGCAGGGTTCATCGCATTCATTTTGGCCGATTTACTCAGCCTTTTTTTTTAATAAAACCGGTTAAGAGATCTATCAGAATAGAAATTCGTAACCTCCTGCCGAAGTCCCGATCCCCTTAAGAACTCACGATCGAAACTGGCTACGAATAAGTTTGCCTGACTTTGGCCTGCGTTAGATCGTGCGTTAAACTCGACTACGCGACAAACATAATTCAAGCAAAAAAGACCATTTCGAAAATGCCGCAGTGCTATGTAGCATAGTTGGTGATCTGCATTTTTGTGTTTGGTAAGAGCGCCTATGCTAGAGCAGACATTGACTCCCTAGATCTATTTATTATAAGTTTACGCACGGACTATATGAAGTTCATAACTATGTTGTTTTAAATTTTGCTTGTATTTACGACTTTTTACCGTGCTCATTACCAGTCACTCTCCTCTACTTGATCCTTATTCGACACGATTCTCTCAGTAGTCTGCTCCTAAATCTGGTTTATATTATTTTTGTTTATCCCTCGTTTCAATCGCAGTCCACCCCTTGTTACATCTTTAGATTGCTTTTTATAGGGCCGACCGTTCTTTGAAGGTGCTTTCGGTGGCTGTTTTGGCGAAGGACCGTCTTCGCACGAACTGACTCTATCTGAGTCAGTTTTTTCGTCCGATTTATCATTACGGGCTGCTCGTGGGTCTGTTAACCGGTGCGTTTTTGGGTCTGTTCCATTCTCCTTGGCTACCTTGCGAGGTCCACACCATTGAACATCGATGTATATAAGGGGTGCATCTTTTTTATCTGACACAGTGATCCGTTGCCATCCGTCCGCTGTTGTCAAAGCGTTCATGGAAACTTGCCGCTTCAAATCGATTTTCTGAGTTTCTACCGGCTGATTCGGCCTACGGAGGGTTACGATTGCTTCGGTTGGAACGCCAATTCTGCAGTCGACGTGCATCCTCGTTATCCTTTCTGAGACGAGATTGAGGCAGTACCCATTCGAGAAGCGAACCTGCACGCTGACATGCGGCGTCACAACCCTGATTAAGACGGCATTGATAAAGCGGTTAAATAAATCACAAAATTCTGCTGCTTCCTGAGGCGGTATCGTGCCCTGATATTTCCTCATTTCAGCAACGAATCTCCGTACGCCACTTTCCGCGCCTTTTGCCAGTGCTTGGCCATCGAGGAAAGCTTTGATATACATAGACGTTGGCGAGTTCGTGAAGACGGAGACGTCAAAACCCTTCGGATTTCTTCTACTAAAGGGAATCTCATCGATAACATCCCATTCGCCCGATAGGCCAACCACGGAATGAGGTGATTGAGAACTGAACCTACCAAGATTATTTGTGCCTTCTGAGTTCCCAACTGCGAAAAGCATATCAACACACGTCGTTCGAGCTCCGCGAGGCCTCAAGCGCTTTACGGGGGCCGTATTGCTCATTACGACCCAGTTCGTTGGTTCACAATTTTGCCAAATATTTTGTCTATCCAATGTTTGAATTTCGTTTTTTCTACGATTTGTCAAAAAAATTCGAAGTCGCCTACTTGTTGCGGGTATCTTGATTCTAAGGTTCATCTAGGTGTCGTCTTTGCGGTCTGCAAACAGGTGCCAGGACAGTGTCGTATGTATTTGGGTCATCAACGTGCGTCCTAATGGTGTTCCGATGTGAAAAATACTCATGGGCAAGAACTATTGCTGTTTACTAGATAAGTTAATCGCCATGATTAAGTTGCAGTTTTAAAAACAAACATAGAAATTAGTTGTATCGAAGAATGGTAGCCATAATTTGTTATATCAGATTTTTTCAAGTGAATATTCCAGTACTAAGGTTGAGCGGAAATGTCGATGGTAACATGTTGCCATACTTATCGATAACGATATTGATGCCGGGCGCTGAAACGTCGATTTGGCATGTTAATTATAAATAAAGTCCGGCAACTGGAAGAAGAGTGGTTACAGTCAATTTAATCGTTAAAAGTCACGAGCTTCAGTAGGCCGCTTTCAGTTAGCTCGCGCATGTTGACGTAACTGCTATTCAATAATACTATATAATGAGACATTATAGTAAGTTGAGTTAACACAATGAATCGAACGAGTTCAGAGATCTTCTTGACTCAGTCCATTATCGACCATTGTCGTAGGTCACACACAATGAATGATCTAGTTAGTCGCAGCAGTACACAGCCACAGGCCTATACGCCTGACGCGGCGCCAGAGCATTTACAGACATAGACTTAGTAATATGCCCATGTCACAGCGACGTACCAACGCAAAGATGATTGCTCAATGGTTTTTTAACTGAATTATATAATCAGCTCCGAAAAAGATGTCGCGATTCTTTTTACTGAGACAACAGCTTTTCTATTTGACTGTTCAATTGATACTTTGTGTTCGTGCCTGTCAGAATGGGAATTTACGATATTCAATTTTTAGGTAAATTCGAGTTCTGCGTTGCAGCCAAATGAAGGATTCTCTCACCTCAAATGTGGGGTTGCTGCCTACCTAGTTATTACTACCCGTAAAGTTTAACCATGTGAGCCTAACAGAGTCGTTTGTTTGTTTTTCTTTATGAGGAAACAAGTCGATAGTCTATTGAAGTCAAAATTCGATCGTGTACGCAATCACAGTTTAGCATTTGTGTGGCTACGGTCAAATTCGACATGAGTATGACCCAGGTGTAATGTAGCCGGCGTACGGCTACCGGCTGCCAGCCCAAATTCGAAGCTTTGGACCTGAAGCATATAGACCATAGGGAAGAGTTACTGTGCGGGCATTAACGTACGCCGTAAAGTAACTACCACTTAAACCTGATCAAGCTTCCCATTTATTATTTAGAAATCTCTATGCAGCGTAATTTCTAGCAGTATACCAGTACCATCAAACCTCTAAGTGGCCGAGTAGCTACAAGCCTATCGTAGTGTCGTACAGACATATGTGTGGGTGCAACAAGATGAAACTTCAGATCAGCGAGGTCTAGCTTTCACTGCAAAAACAATAGCTCATGCTACGTCTGCCATTTGGATGTAAGGCCTAAAGCCAGCGACAATCACTAATAAAAGCTACATTTGCTTTGCACCGCTGCTCTGGCTTCAGTTGTTGCAGCTACCTGGACACGTCCGATAGAGTTTGGTGGCTATTGTTTCCCGGATCAGCATTCTTTATACAAGGCTATCATACGTGTCTACAGCAGCGCAAACGAAGTCCTAAATACTGTCCTGACAACAGGGCTATTCGTTTCATAAAACAACATACTGCTTCTTGACCCATACAAAATCGGAGCATCCAGCCTCAGCCAAGGCCACGACGGTTCTACCGTTATTATCTATTTTATTATCGTTTATACTTTTCCCGCTTTTGTATATCTTGATCACAGATTGGCTGGACAATGTCCTGGCGACGTTTCCGTGCCAGCGCCAGGCCAGTAATTATGTGATTTCTACCCGTAGCATACATTATTTGCACGCTCTCTACAACGACGTATTGATGCGGCCATTGCAGAAGGATGGTAACGAGAAGCAATTATCGGCTTCTGCAAAAGTAGTGAAGGCGGAAGTGACATGGCTGTGCAGAACGCGTCGGCTATAGAGGAATAGAGTAAAAATATACATATACACACCTTACAAACAAGATGCATAGTAGACTGCTAGCAATTATAATAATATTCTTTACTACTATTGGTGTTTTTATTCGTCTGTTAGTTTATACAGATTTTTGAGATATCCTGACCGGGTTTTCAAAGTTTTCCCACTTTCTTGGTGCAGAAATATCATAACTAATGTGACAGCACCTTGAACTAAAATGGCACAGTTTTAGCAACAAGATTACCTCGGCGCTGTATTTAGAATGTCTAGAAATGGTTCTCTGTCCTTTTTTTACGATAAAAATAGCGATGTATTTTTTCAAACAATGGCAAATGAGAGTGTAGGGTAGAAAAGAATATCTCCCCATTCCTTGTTTATAGATATTAAATGTATCTCGTGCATGCGTGTTTAATGAGAGACGTTTATCAAGGTATATCAGTTGAGGTTCTACTAGATGATGTTTCAAAAACGCTGTGCGATAAACTTGCTAGATTCAGCCACGTGGCTATTTTCGCGTAATTTGTACGTACTTTGGCTGTACTACAGTGGGCCTCTTGATTGGGTCGTCGCTTCCTACGCATGCAAATACTCACTCCGCTTCACTTTGTTTTGTGGTTGTCTAAATACATGTACACGTGCGCGTACATCGACAAGCATGTGCGTGACTCTGAACGGGTGTAGTATCCTAGCGACCTACAGGGACGCTCTCTGTGCCCACCACTATATCACTAACAGTACTATTCGGCGCAGGAGGTCGAAAACGGTGGCATCTTATGGTTTGTGTAGTAGAATTCTACGCGCCACGGCCTTCCGGGGCAGCACGGCAGGCCCGCGGGGGGCATGCCGAGTGTCTTTAGAAGGCGAGGGTAAGTGAGGAGTATCGGCAGTGGGCGCTCCTTGTCCTGCTTGCGTTGCGGACCAGTCAGTGATGTTCTATTCAGTGCCATCGATCACCTGCATTTGAATAACCTTGATGGTTTTATTACGACGAGCCAAATGATAGGACAGCTATCAGGACGACAGGCAGCCAGGAAGAACGGCAAGCATAGGTAGTTGCAACGAGCGACTTAGGCAGCGAACGAGCAAGCAGAATGAGATTGGGAATGAAAAAAGGCTTCCGCTGTTACTGTTGTTGAGGTTTCTCCGTCAAAGTAATTGCCCTCTTTTCTGTCTACCATAGATACATCTCGGCGCACTACAGAATCCTACTACGACCAGAATCGACGTTGAAGGCTGCAGAACAGGCATACAGCTCATGGCAGTAATGTAAAAGATCAGACGAAGGAAGAACGAGAATGGACAGATGAGAAGACTGATAAATGCACGAATCGAACGAACACTGCTCGTCTGATAGTAGCAGGAGCGGCTAAAGCAGCAGGTGGGCAAAGCTGTCGCAGCTGCCGGGAAGGGGCAGAAAGCCCGATGGCCATTGCAGGTGTTAGAGTTAACAGTCTCGCTTTTGTGGACAGCTATAGTAGCCGGCCCATCATGTCGGAGGTCACGTCCGCGAGGAAGACCGTACGGGTTGACTGATTACAGGTAGAAGAGTCCACCCACGAAGGCTCACTGAATCGCGCGGCAACAGATAGAGCGGAGATGTGAATTAGTCGACTTTAACTCGTGGACCAATAGGTTGCCAGTATCGAAAACTAAATTGACTCTATTGAAAAAGATCGCCACAGAATAACACGATCTATATTGCACGATATGCCTGACTGTGCGTATTAATTTGAAGCATAGAGCCTAGCTAAATAATTGAAATGCCACAGGGCACACTGAAAGGGTGCCACTTTATGCAGCCCTACCGAAACCTTATCTAATTCTTCACCATTTTTATGTCACGATACGGAATTGTATCCTAAACCCAGTACCTCAAAGGTGTCACAAATTTCAATGAAGTGCCGACTAAGATGATCACAGAATAATGACAGTTACCACGTGAAACTGTTGCACCGTTTTGCTGTGTCAATCGATTTACGGAAGTAGGCCTAGAAGAATAATAAATATGGCGAATCGTTCTCTGAGAATTAGAGACTGAGAAACCAGTTAGAAAACAGAATAGAGGACAACATTTTAATTAGGATTAAGATAAAGACACGACTATGAGAGTTACGCGGGCAGGTGTTAGCAAGATTCAAACATTTCCAAGCAACCGCAAGTGTTTCGTTTGCTGTTTGGCTCTCGCTGGATGGGGATCAGGACGCTTATGAGATTATTTATGTCGGATCCTTCAAACATCAGAATGGATGACCTTGGAGAAAGTCTAGCAAATTGTAGAATATAATGGGATATTTAACGATGGCATTCGACGTATAGCTATGCATGAAGAGATCCGAGCCGTTAGAGCATTTCCACAAATTATAAACAATAATGAATTGAAGGTTCGTAAGAGCATAGTTCTGCATCTGGTAAATGCTACAACGGATTGAAAGTACTGCGATGTATGATCGTATAAAATCTGAAAATTGCGTTATATTTTTGGAATTTTTAGTATAGAAATGTCGAGATGATTACCACAAGTAAAGAGGGCAAGCCCTAGAACTTGACGTATTCGTAAAAAAATACGGAAGTACCGGTAAATTACTGAAAATGTACTGAAGCTTATGGTTTTCAACAGGGCTGTGTTTGACATTTGTTGTATGTAAACCCCTCGCTCACATAATCCTTTTAAATATGTAGTTCTTGTAAAACAACAGATACACCTATTTCAGAAACGTATTAATACAAGGTAGAATGAAAATTTTTACTCCTTTCTAAAGATAGGCTGAATACATTAAAAACCTAAATCCGAGGCCAAATGTGTATAAAAACCCGAGAAAGCACTATTAAGGTTTTGTGCCGCCGGCAAACCTTCTATAGTTAACGTATTGCCAATATCGTTTCTTTTACAGGTTAGCTTGACCTTATCTAGCCTATATCTCTGCATGCGTCCGTGCTCTTCTTTTCTGGTCATGCTGCATTGCTAGTTAGCGATGACATTCAGTACTGTATATAATAAATACAAACCGTTATTTCGTACAATTACCTCGTGTGGTATATGCTTCGCAAATCGGATATACTTATGAAAAAGCACTATTTCAGGAATAAGCTCGTTTAGTCCGATAAATTGTATTGTTCTTTGCTTTTCTAACCTTTTTTTTTTTTTTGTTAATCTTTAATGTTACAGGGAAGTCAAAGGCGTGACAGCACTGCGCCCAGCGGCAGCAATCAGGCTTCTGCTGCCGACCCAACTGGAGGAGTTCAATTTGCGAGCTCCAAGAAAGAATCGCCCTGTTTAACGCCGATTGCCGAACTCCCGAAGACGCCCACAACGCAACACATCGCTCACGGAGCTTCTCCCTCAAAATAAATCAATCACTAAGCAATCAGTCGAGCAGGAAAAACTAGTCTAATGGCTTGAACTGTACTGATACATGGAATAACGTAAAACAACATTGAATTACGTAGCCGTCCAAACTAAAGCCTTGACGCCACGCCAGAATACGACATCTCCACAAATCATAGTTGTAATAACATGCGGACTTTTCACTGACTCTCGCCCATTATCTTCCTCTACATTCATCTCGATAAAGATGCCTGTTTGTGTGGCGTCTGCTTAGAAAGAGAGATTCAGTCAGTTACGCAACCATTCAGCTGCCGTTGCATTCAGACAGGTGGGCATAGAGGGGCAGCTAGTAATACCGAATATAAATATTCAGCAGGACACCAAGTGTAATAGACAACATCGAACATGGATGGCCCAAATCTGACTCGGACGACTGGAAAAGGCGAATATTTAATAAAAAATACACTATTAGATAATGAGCTACCTGTTTGCTACGGCTACAAACTTTCTACGAACGGCCTGCTAACTGGAAAGCTTAATCTTTAAATATGAAGCAAATGAATCTATGAAGGGACAAAACTGCGCGGCATCTAACACGATGTCCTTCCTACACGTTTGTTTTTGCCTGCCTTAGATAGTGGCTGCTAATCATTGGAAGTTAGTGAGACAAACATAGATATACGTGTACGCGTTCCGCGTCAATTTTGTACTGTAACTAAAACAGTATCGATAAGGAGACGGCTCCGAATACTTTGTTGGGTTACCAGTTGAATATAATATGAAATGGGATAAAAGGAGGCAATGCTGGCGACAGATTTGTTCTGAATCTCTGCCCATACCTAACTAAACTGTTTTTAACTTTAATCCCTTAATAACTTGATTGACTATTGCCCTTTCTGTCACAATAACATGCAATGCATGTTACAGAATAAAGACAGATTTTGCAATCTGTTACGTTGCCATTTATACTACAGACGGTCCGAATCTACGTGAAGCCCGTTGCAAGTTCGGTAGCTACAGCAAAATTGCCGTACAGGCAATTTTTCACAAGCGGCACCATCCAATCCACGGCGGCACCAATTACCATCGTATCTATTCTAATTGTTAGCATATAGGCTATAATGTTAGGATGTTGCAAGTTCAGGCTAAGCGGTATGTGTGTTTCATTAAACTAATACTATCTACCTTCACGGTGTCGGGGGCAAATAACGAGAACAAAAAGAGTCGAGTGAATATTTGACGCCAGGTTGATTACTACTACAAGAAGACAAAGGGGTATTTTCTTAAATGTGTACGTACATTTTTACTACGTCACGACCGTGAGCTTATGCTAAATCAAAGGTATTCAATTAGTATCGCGAAACGATATCGAGTTTTTCTAGCCAACGGTTACGGTAGCCATCAGATAATAAACCAGTGCAATAAATCTAAACTATGCAAATGCGCTTATAAATAATACGTACGCTAGCGAAAAAGTATACGTACGGACGTAGATCATTACGGTGTTCTGTGTCGTGGATGAAAGACACACTGTGAATAGAAAAAGCGCGCGCTAGTATTATGAGTGGAAAGTCAATGTTTAGTTATTATTCCATCGTATACTTAATACAGCAATACGAGGGAACGGAATAATTTATAATTTCGTCAATGGAACGCTGCTATCAAAATGCTATAGGTAAACGCGCTACAATTCAACCGTTGATACTTAACGATTTGATCAATGAATACTTGATATTAACATGTGAATGTAATATGTAGGTGTATTATTTATAGCTTACGAAGTAAATGTAATATAATTTAAGCCACGCATGAGACTACGTCAAAACAAAAATCAATGAAACCCATATCAAACGAAGTATTTTTATTGGCTAAAAAAAATTGTTGCCTACTATTACATACACATACACAGTGTAATGTTGAATATTGGTATGAAATTCGCTCAGGCTATCTGATATCTATCAGGTGATCCGATGTAGCTGTAGGATATCTAAGGGAAGACCGAATCTCTGCTCGTTTGCTGAGGTTCTTCACTTTTATCTGAGGTGACACTCGAATCCTACCTTGTATAAAGTAAGAGAATTCGATGTTGCATTTACAACAGCTTCATTGTATTATAGTAGCGGGTAACGGATATTCACTAGTATACCTGCAGGTAAACTTGTAGGTTCCACGAGGACATTGCATAAACGGGGCGCTTGCGAGTCAGATACTATCGATTCAACTTCGGCTTCTAAATTGCCCAAGCTAAAATCGAAGTATTCATTGATAGATTGCTTATTTTATATGTAATATAACGGACGAAAGCTTGGTAACGCGACCCCATTCTCAAGTCAAAAGGATTTTTTTAACAGACCGTTTAGTAGAAAATGACTCCGCACAATGTGATCGATAGCGCTGGATACGTTGACGAGGATTGATTTATCCTGAGCTAAACTTCGAGGAACTGGGCTTCTTCGAACCCGCTTCGTAGAAGAAGTTGGCTTGCTTTAAATTGACTCTACAAACTCCGATCCCTAGAAACAAATTTCCTGCCGTAAGCACAGCTTTGCACCTCTCCTTTATTCAGGTATTTACGAACCGCTTGAATTTGTCAGTGCAACAGTCGAATGATATCCTAACACAAAACACTATAATAGTTTATGTGCTTTAAAATGGCTAGACTTTTCGTAGGAAAAACTTCAAATTAATCTTAGCTCGCCTCGCTTAATAATGATGCATATAAAACCGTTAACGCTATATATCGATCCATGCTTACTTGGTATGACCGAACGCTGG
This sequence comes from Varroa jacobsoni, assembly GCF_002532875.2. Lineage (NCBI taxonomy): Eukaryota > Metazoa > Arthropoda > Arachnida > Mesostigmata > Varroidae > Varroa > Varroa jacobsoni. The sequence continues at coordinate 89,195 of NW_019214427.1, read as the reverse complement.
CGTTTGAATATAAATTAATCTCGAGTCTCGGGCAAACTGATCTCGAACAATGACGACTGGAAACGAATACAGTGTTAGAACGTAGCCATAATGATGACAATCTTCATAACTTCGAAAACTGCTGCTGAACTTCGTATATAATAGAGCATTAGCATTTTAAATAACTACTTGGTACACGCGCTAAGTCACGTGTCCTCGTGTTGTAGTTAACATCAAACGAAACTTAGCCCTTCCCAGCCATATAATAGAAATCATCATAATAATAATAATTAAGTTGTCCAATTGAATTTAGTGATTGTCCATAATAGAAAGTAACTGGCACCTGACGTTCTTCAACGTTCGCCTTTTCTAAGAATAGCTAGAGGGACATAGATTGAAATATATAGTGAATGCATTGAGAAGCTGTCGTTTTCCAGTACATTCACAATGTTTATGTAACGGAACGCGTGTCTATAAGCATCGTGTTTCTTATTTTTCAGTATATACTTATATTTGAAAATTCTATTTTCCTCACGGCCAATCTACATTCGATTGAGAAACATTATCGACCTAGCAATGGGTAACTGTAGTCTACATTGATAGATGCGTTATTTGTATATCTATATATGCAGTCGCCTAGCTTCCTTCAAGTGTCGCTGGACCTTGCTAATAAATGCCATACCGTCAGCGAGTTATACTCGCGCAGAGCAGGTACCTATCGAATACATTTAGCTACATCTATTATAATTCGACGAGGCTATATGGTGCGGTATTTTTTTGCGGGGTGGGGATCATCTTCTTTATTTACATTTTCCATCGTTCTATATACACCAACGCATTATATATAGCGCTACTGTCTGTTACAACTACAATGATTTTGTCGTCCTGCGTTGATCTGTTGATTCCTGTTCTTTCCTTTCGCTAACACGCGCTACTGCTATATATAATTCATTACTTATACTCATTACGTATACTTCACCCATCGACCCATACAAAACGTATCGCAACCTTTGCGATTAAGGTGGCGCTTCAGTCGGCTCTAACAAACATGGCGCCACATCCAGCTACTTTAATGCTGACTATGTGTTTATCACAACGTCTTCTAACCAACAAACATTGAGGAATCGTTTGGAACGACGGAATTGAGGAACATGAGGAACGAAAGTTTGTTAAAGTTACAAAACGACACACTAGGTTCTGTTTACCAATAAGCACGCCTAACTGAATGCGACATGAGAATATAGTAGTCGATCGTATTGTAAAGTTAACTTCACCTCACATATACTTTACCAGACAATAAAACTAGCGAATAGCCGATACAAATAGAACAGTAAAATGAGACATTGAACTGAATAGATACAGCTTCGCTGAATGCGGCTTGGCGTTGCCTATAGCATCTTATTATAAGCTCACGTTTTCGCATCGCACTGCTGCAACTTAGATGCCACACTGAGCCAGCCAGTAACTTAAGACGGTCGCCGATGGCGTTGCGCGGTATCGGACTGCATAACGTTTCCGTTTATCGTTCTATGTATACTAGTTCTTTGTGTGTTTCTGAATAGATAATATGCGGCCTGACTCCTTCGCTTTGACTGTGTTTTACTCCGCTGTCTTCTCTATTAAGGGCGGTAGAGGCCATCAGCTGTCAGATTACTGCCCTATTATTGCCTATGAACTGAGCCACTTCCGTACACGGTTTAGCTGGTCGGTGCATTACTAGATGCCACTGGGCGAGACACGGCTACTCAGTCGGCGATCCCGCAAATCTGACGAACATCAACCGTGTCCAGAAAATCCTCGAAAAGTCGGCGACGAAACCTCATCAAGTCAGTTTATGCAGAATCCCAATATAGAGTGACTAGTAGCTTACAAATAGCCGTTTACGACCTACAACAACATCAACAAGCTCCTTCGTTGGGCTATGGGTGCATGACTATAATTGGCGACGATAATCCAATGACTCGTAACGGGGGGCTTCTCTCTCTTCGTATTATGTCGACCAATATAAACAGCCCGACATTCGAAACGAGCCCACCGTGTGTGTGTGTTGTCTGATAATAAACAAAGACACGATTTATGAATGCCACTGCAGATGTTATAGCAATGCCTTACTCTTGAGCTGGACAAATGTTCTGTTACGTAGTAATATAATTGTTACCTATTCTCGATCTTCCTCACCTCAAATAGGGTATGATGGTTTATTAAGCGTACTTCATATGATAGTTGACAAGCAGCAAAACAATATGAGCGAGGATATTTACGTTTCTTGATTACAAATCTATGGCTTCGGTTTCTGGTCGTTGTTATCCAGCTATGGCCAGCAGCGACATACGCTTGTTTATCTATAAATATGCGCTAGAGATAGCGGAGTATATCTAAGCTTTAGTTTCGTTGCCTTCGGATCTTCCGAATGACGTTTTATAATTTCCTATAAGCTATTTTTATCGCTGTTATTGGTGGAGTCATATTTATTGTTTTCTAGTGTAAAATCTAGCTAATGGTTAGCTATCTATCTTCAGTAATACGTAATAGTAGAGTTATTTTAAGTTCTTCTACTCTGAAGCGTGCAACACTTTACCAATCGTTCATCCGAAATGCTTTCACAGAATTTAATGTTTGAATAGCTTCTTCGAGATGATATTCGAATGGCGTTTCTTCATAAAGCATGCACCATTGGCCATATTAATCAAAGAAGACTAATAGTAAAACTACTACCAATATGTTTTAGCTGCCGGAAAATGTACACAAATTTATATTGCTTATAACAGATGTTGGCCGTCATAACGGATAATTATCCATATAAGTGTCATTTATTATCTTTGCTTCAAATGAAGATAGATAGCCCATATCTTCGTGCTCTGGCTCGATGATAATTACGAAAAAAAAGCCAAATATTTAAAAAATGCTAAATAAATTTTAAACTTTTCAAATATCGGAGACCGCAGTTCCTGAGAAGACTATTTACACAAGGACTAATTCCATAGTAAGCTTTATCTACTATAAAAGTTACAAAAAAAACCTCTCTTCCTAGCAAAACGCAGATTATATATGTGTGTGTTGCAAGTTCCTACCGCATGTACATAGGCAATTTAAATTGCTCATGTTATTAACGACAGGAACCGCAGGAAACTGCACGCGGCAAATGTCGTGGTGCACGCAACCAGTAGGACTAGTGGTTCGCGGAAATTGCTAATGCTCAGGTAATAATAATGTTGTTTGCAAATGGCAGGACCAGTCAACTCTTCTTCATTTTCAATAATGCCTAGACGCTTCTTTCCACAATACCTAGCTCGGATGTCGGGCAACCTGTTCGTGTCCTATTTTCGTATTGTTCCTATTACTGTTATCACGCAAGTTTTACACGCATGTCTTTTTGAAGAATTTTTAGAGTGGTCGAGCCTGATATGATTTCCCGGCCTCGTTTTGCAATAAGAAATACAAGTTCAGTTGGACTCGCCGCTTATTATAGGCCCAGCATTCGCCTTACGCCTTGCAACAAAACCATCCGACAACCAAATCGAAGGTCCGCCTTGTGTGATATCTACGTTTTTTAGCGCTCGATTCGTAACCTAATTTACGCACGTTTTTCGGCCTTATTATTTTGTTTTATCTACGTTTTAGTATGCGTTTGTATCCTGATCGACTTGCGACCCATCTAGAGCTGACGACACGGTATTTTACGTCGGTTATGGTTCTTGCTGGATATACGATACTGTTCTCTGTCACTATTAGCTAAAAATGTATGTTAGCCTTCTAGTTGTGTGCGTGTATGTAGTACTATACTTTGTTTTACATGCTGCGGTCGGTGTCTACCCGACGACGGCAATGGGCAATAGTGAGTGCACGTATCACCATCTATTGTAATGGACTTCCAATGTCTCTCTAATATTATCATTTTTGTCGCCATATTATGACTACGATCATTACTATATATAATTATTTGTTGTTACCGGAAGCTTATGTACATCACAACTCTCCAGATCACAAACGGTAGCTTGGTCTAGTGCACACAGATCGTATCGCATAATATTGTCGCACTGAAGATCGATTAGACGGGGAAGCGAGCATTAAAGCGAGAGCTTCACCTTCTGAACTTATTATCACCAATAAAATTAGCTCCTGAATGCGTATCGAGAAAGTGCTAGTAGCTGATATAGAACACGTTGAAAATGACCTTCTAATTATGGGCTAGCGTTGTGTTGATTCTTATACAGTTCTAGCATATCATATTATTTAGGCTAAGCGGTTTTCCTTGATCGGATCATTTAGGTACACTTTACAAAACTACATACGTATGAGGATACCAGTCGTAGTATACGCAACTTAAGAACCTGATTAAGTTCTCCATTCGGCCTTACGACTAGCTGACCTAGCTGATGGAAGGAGAAAATTATTGTTGTATATTTCAGCGTGTTAGAATTGCATATATATATATATATATATATATACTTGTCGACTAGCCAGCCCAAACGAGGCAACTTCTATCGGATAGGCGGCGACCGCCGCTTACGTCTTGTAGGCACCCATGCAGACATTGGACAAACACACAGCCTAGTTATAATGCTTATTTATAATACTAATAATAACAACGTTTCATAATGGCGATTTTCGAATACGCATGTATATATATACTAAAACACAGTTGTGTTTACCTATACGTATATAATTGTCCATAACTATATACGTGTTTGGTGTGGTACCAATCGATGATGGCACATGGTCGGATGGATCGTTTGAGTAAAGTTAGTGGTCGCTCGCCAGCGTCCGAATAAAAATGCCTGCCGCCGAAGATCGTTATTGGTATTTGTTGCGTCGTTCTATGTCCGGATCGTATAAAAACAGTGAGGTGAGTCGGTTGCAATGGTTGTATTCGTTATTGTACTATATCTGCATTACGTTTATCCGATACTTTTCATGCGGGTACGAATGTGCCCGTGCATTCTGTGTTCATCATACTATTAATAGGCACGCTTTCATAGATTTCTTCCCGCTTTATCTCGCTTCCCCCAATTTCTTTGCGTATAAACCTCGTATTTCGCTAGCCTCCCGCCGTCTCGACGTCCCGCTTTTATATCTGCTTCCTTTACCATTGCAACCATGTGCATAACTTTGTTGTACTAACGCTATAAACAATAATACTATTATATTATTTTTTCTACTATTATGCAGCATTACTATGTTTGATAGTTGACAATAGTTGTACGCGTGGTGGCTTTTTTGAGGTAGGGACGCCGCTTTGTGTATGATTTGATCCCTTTACTCTCGTACGAAACAGATGACGTACCTACACAGTCCCGCCAATTCGGGGCGTCGCCTTTCCTAGCATCTGTAGTAATTCTTCTCTGACTTATAAGAGACTCACTATTGGCTTCTATTGTGTGACGTAACTCTGCATCAGCATATAGTCACTACATGCATATGGGTGGTAACCTATTACAATGGGGCTCAGTATATCGCCAGTCGTCGCTTCCAACTATCGCGTGTCGCGGGGGTTTTCATCCTGCACAAAATACGTCCAGTCGACAGTGTATAACAGATAGCTGTGGTAACGTTCGTATTTCGCCTCGGCAATCATCGCTTTCGGTTAGTCTGTCGTATTCGTATCGGGCGCACGTTATCGTCGTTGTTACGTATTTTGCTCTGTATATGCACGCTGATAGCATTTCTCAGCTTGACTGTCTGTTGTTTGTGCAAGCCAGTTTATTGTCTGTGTTTATTGTTTGCGGACTTCCGTTGTTGTTGGGTTGTCGATGGACCAATTCAACGTTTCAACAATAAATTGACTGAATGACGGCGAGTGGCAGTGACCTGCAGCGATCTTTGTACACACGGATCGACTACCCTACAACCTGGCAAGCCTTCCCAGGCGGCGACGCAGAGATGGCTTTTACCCGAGCGATTAACAAACGACAGATCGTGGTGGGCAGAACTTTATTATTATAAATGTAATTAACAAACCATCTCTATATATATCGCTGTTTCACTTGAGTCTTTTTGGATTGTACATGTACGCGCGAACATCGAACATTTGGGAAAAAGTAACAGGCTTCGTGTACTGACAACGAATTCAATTTAATGTCACGAGTAAAAAATCAGATCGTTTGTACCTCGTACGTATAAGACTGTCCAAGATGATAATGACCGTTCGTATGGAAGTAGGTTTATCGGGAACAAGAAAACGCGAAGTTCAGTGCGCTTCGGATAAAGGACCTTGCCTATGCTCCGTTTATTGTTTGAACTTCACGATACCCAATAAACGAAGCCAACCTTGCTTACTCCAACGAAACCTAACGTACACAACAGATGCCTTGTTTCTCATAATTATCATTTTCTTTTCCTTGTTTCTTTTTATCCTGTTCGTATATTTACTACATTTAATATACACCACTATTTCTCGTTATCGAGAGTAACTAACGCCGGAACGCGGTACCACCGTCTGTCTGAGCCCTCACTCATATGGCCTTCAGGTGACGTTGCAGAGTTAGCAGTGGGGTTCATCCCTCGACCTGGGCTGTCACTGGTGGGACGGACATTTTTCCTGCCACACTTCTCAGCCGAACGTGATGAGATCTCATGACTAGATGGTGCCAGATTCCTTTTTGGAATTACACAGTCGGTTTTCTAACCGATGGACACCCGGCTTGTGGAGGGCCGCTCGAGATCGGGTTCAGCCTCCTCGGGGATGTCTATCGACATAAACGATAACGGTGTCTGAGGTCCCGGCGACGAGCCATGAAGAGGGCTCGAGTGAACCGACGAACATACCTCGGACGCTGTAAAATTCACCGCTCGATTTTAGAGCCATATCTTATAGGGTTGATACCCTTAGCGAACGGGGCCAAATAGATTATCGAAGGGCAATCTATACCAATAGCAGTAACAGAATCCACTCTTTTTTAGAATTTCTAATTTCAAATCGAAAATTAGCTTCTGCACATTAAGCAAGTAACACCAGTCATTACAATGTAACACATGGGGAGAGTCTATCTTCTTTAGTACAGTTAGTTTATAGCCATTGATTACGAAACGATATCGTCTAATTGATAGCACGATACAACAAAACAAGCAGAACGAATTATATCATCACACGTTTATGCCGATTAACCACAGATAATAAGAACTGGCAAAGTGTTAGGAACAAATTAGATTTGTGATGACAGCGGTTGTCAATCATTCGGAGGGTTCGGGTGTATTTTCAATAGGGCAGGAAAAAGAAAAGGGTCACTATGAATAAAGCCATGCATTTCAGCCTCATCTCTTTCCAACATCATTCATACAACTCTGCGTAGACGTTAGTGCTAGCCTAGATCAATTTCAATACATTCAGTAATAGGTTACTACCATTAGCATTCTACAGATTGTGCACCCCTGTTCAATTCCTGTTTTGCCCTATTATCGTTAGGAGCCAACCATTTGTATTCGTCAGTTGACATTACTGTTGCAAATACTTGTGGCGCTCACGTCCCCTAAGTATCTATATTGAATCGGTCGATAGAATCCCCACGTATAAAGCTCAATTTATGTATACTGTAATGTCTGAGAGTATATACAAAATCTATGTTTAAATTGACACGAAAACATCCTATTTCTACCTGAGTATGTATGCGTATGACTACGGTGGCAATAACGGCAACTAAAATACGCTTGAGGGAACTCAAGGGAGAAGCTCTATAGCGCTTCATTTGACTTCGGTAAGCCAATGTTCTATTGTGAAAACTTTTTCCAATCGTAGTTGTGAGATGCCGTGCAAGGTTTGAGAGCGACGGCTTTGATATCAAGCAGCGAACGTTCTTCCCATATATATATTCGTCGATAGATGATAAGAGGACGGGAGCTTAGAAAGTATATATGTATATATATAAGCATGGTACGGCTCAGACTCAAGAATTTAGATCGGAAAAATGGTTCCGGATGCATCTGGAACTTTGTTGTACGTATGTCCGCCGCGATTTCGCCGTCGATCAGCAATCTTTGATAACCTGTTCTTGGAACAACTGCTCTGTCGACCTTCGCCGATTTGTAACATGCTGTCTGCTCCAGCCAAAAGCAAGTAAATGAAGGCGTTGGAGCACTATACTTGTAATCTTTAGAGCAGCTTTTCTAATGAAGTAGTATCTTTATCTTTTGTATATATGAATTTTGTAACCGGTGCCTCTTTAAATAGCTCACTTAGTCGTTCTTTCTTTCTACTACTAATTGTCCTTAGGGATCACCGAAGAGAATCACTCTTATCGGCGTAAATCCGGATGTACAACTTTCTTCTGCTCACTGCGCATCTCCGTTTTTCCGCAGTGGATTCACACTCACTCGATCATATCGGTGCCAACAATGGCTTGTCTATCTTGTGCATGGAGAACTAGTTCGCTACCTTCTGTCGACCGCGTCATTGAACGCAATTGTCGCTCGGAGCTCAGCTTGGGACGATCTCGGGGGTTTGACGCCTAGGAACGGCTTCCGGCCCCATGTTGCTAAACTGCTAATGCATTATGCACAAATCAAGACAGCGTGGGCAAATCTGGGCATGATCCGATGCCGTCAATGTGTGAGAAAAACGTGGAAAATGTTCGGTAGTGGGCAAGCGATCGGCAGCGTCGAGGACAGGGACCAGTAGCGTCCGCTGCTACTGCAAAAGCAAAAGTGAAGCCAGCGACGAGTCTACAAACACCCTTTCTTCAAGTCGATGTTGCCTAGCCAAGCGTTCGTCTGCGCCGCTGTCGGATGGAGTTACAAACCACTCAATGTTAATTCCATGTGCTACATATAGATGTAGAATTCGAGAGCACCCCAGACCTCTGTGCGAAGAGGTATGAATGGAGACCATCTTCCCTCGCCTTTCGCTTCCCGCTTGTTGGTTCGGTCATCCTCTGATACTATATGCACCTTAGCATCAATTACTATCGGGTAACTATTAATAAAGGCTGTCTAGCAAGGAAGTCAAACAGAAGGTCAACACACGAGCCAATACAGATACGACAAAATAAGGAACATGGCAGTTTACGGTAGAGCGCAAATAACAGAGCTAAAAGTTAAAACCGATGGCAAAAATGATCATCTCGTTAGTAACGGTAGCGCTCATGAAGCCATATGCAGCATATTGACGATGAATCGGATGAGGCTAATATTACTTCACTGACATTTTGTAATGATTTGTCTACGAAAAAGCTTGAAAAATATGGAAAATAACTAATCCGGGTACTGACGTCGTCACCTTTCGACTCGACATGAAGTAGTTGCATGCACGCTAGCTGGATTTTTCATAGTACAGAATAACATTCAGATTTTGTTTCGTGCATCGAAACTAACTAGCCATATGTAAACAATTATTCTACATCCAAGTAAAATAAAAAGGAATGAACTTTTACAGCGTAATTTTCCTACACTTGTGTAAATTGTACGCTATAACAATTTGTGATCCGTCTAATAAATGTCGATGATTCCATTAGAGAATACTGCCCTATATATCGATTATTCTGTGAGATTATGGGTGCTTGCTTCTTATGACAACTAAATCATAGAATCTAAATAAACGACATCGTTCGTTAACACAAGAACGTGGCTTTCGTGGTGCGAAGGGCCCTGTAGATTACGGCTTGGAGTTCGTACCTGGGATGTATTCGGCATGCTGGAAGCCCCTTGGGATAATGATGTGCGGATGAAATGCGTGTGACCCCTGGCCAATTATTGAGGAGGCGGCCGAACCGGGCCGTGTACCCACTCCTCCGGAGTAGATCGAAATTTCGTCGGCGTCTCCGTGACGCATCTGCCACCAACTTGCCTAGAGAAAAAAAAGTAGCAGAGTACGTCGCTGATCAATGCCGAACCTTATGGTGAACAAATTAATTTTTTAGACAGACGATTTTTCCCGGCTAAAATGGCGAGTGGAACAGGAAAAGAAAAAGCAGCGAATTAAAAAAAAGTCATACGGTTACTTTCATGCGTACCTTACCATTCACAGTCGTTGTAGTACACCCAGTATGCAGTACGCTTTATGTGAGCAACTGGGAATAAGTTAGATCTTAAAGAAATCAGTGTATAAATAACCATTTATCAATACGTACATGGTCGGTAAGCTGGACAACAAATAGTTAGCTAACTCGTAAATGACGACTGGCGTTTCGTCATGGTAGCCACTATGTAATGGAGCCATTCATATCGTTAAACCTTACGGCTCAGGGAGTCGTGCTATACTAGGAACGATCCTTCATTAACGTTATAAGGAGGTCGGGAAAGTTGCTTGAACACATATGTATATAACAATATTGGCAGTTTTACCCGCAACCGATTTAGTCACTTTGCTTGCCACCAGATGGCCTACAGTGATGGTAGCAATGCGGAACGAGGCGTAACCCTGTCCTGCTAGAGACTGCAGGATTGGATATCGTTGCCCCATCTAAAGCCGTCTCCATCAGGCGGTCGTTATAATTGCTCTATGCGAACTACTGTAGCTATCTGATAGTAATAATGGGGCCTTGACCGTTTGTTTCTACGACGTAATCTCGATAATCTGTTGTAGACCAAATACGACGAAAAAATCCACATGTGGGTTGTGTTTCTAACGCAGTTTAGATTAGTATCGGATAAAATATCGTTCCCGGTAAATACAGTGCAGGTCGAGACATCTGTTTGCAGCCATTACGACTGATTTCTTAATGATTTTGCGTTTCTTCGCATTCTACGTGCGACTTTACGGGATGCTTAGGGAACGAAAAGCGTCTGTCTGCCTATCTAGCCTGTCTCCTATAAATGGTGAAGACCTATTGTGTTGCGCTATCAAATAAACAGAAGCGCTAAACCTTAGAATAGCCAGTACAAATACCACGACAGGAACCAATGCAAATCATTGGTTAACTAGACGAAAACCGCGTATAAACAACAACTTAAATCTATAACAAATGAACTATTTTATGAAATAACACTACACACAGAGATTGGAACAGGCAGACTATTTATCATGTTGACATTAATAATTATATGAATATTATATATTGAGATACGAAAGTCACCTTTGAGACAATCTGGACCCCATTAAACCGTAGCAGCTTCATCCATGTGAGAATTTAAGGTTTACCTTTTCAAAAAGCGTCATTCTATCCAACGGAGCACTATGCTAGTACAAGGCTAAAAATTTTTTCACGGATTTTCCTAAGAAACATGCCGTAACGACAATTTGATAAACCTCACTCTTGGGTTTATCAAATCAGGTTGGGTCTGCCAATTTCCAAACGCTCGCATGGTTTGTTCGCGTACACCACGATCTCGGGGTATCAAACTCCCGAATGCAGGCGAAGCGAGTTGGTGGAAAGGACTGGTTTTGCGGGCCTGCGAATTGCGGAGAGCAAAGACATATTTGGATATGGTTCTCGAGACCTTCAGCCTGTCTGAACATTAGTTGTATAAATGTGATCGCCAATGTCCCACTCGTACTTTCCTGCGGGAAGGTGTTCGCAACACTAAGACGGACGTGAAAGCGATCCCCCCTTCTAATAAATAAGCTTTGCTTGTTTAAGATCTCCCAAGCCAGTATACCTGCATGATGTCCGCTGGCGGTTTTGAAATAATCGAACTTCTAGTCGTCTAAGTCTAGTTTCTTATAGTCGACAAGCTCAATAACTGAATCCCGAGCAAGCCATATTATTAAGGAGATTTCGATTTATCAAGAAAATCCGTTTTTTGTAATTGCCATGTGAAGTCTTTGGGGGATACATTTTATAACGAAGGCAGCTATGTACATGACGGCTCATACAAGACCCCCAAGTATTATCGTTCAGCTTGACGAGTTCATAAGCTTATCTCGAGAAGGCGCGTGTGCTTTTTTGTACAGCGTCGTAACTTCGGGCTTACACGGCTTATGTCAGGAAGTACTTGTGAATTTACAAGATTTGTGAAGTTATTACCGCCGATAACGAATAGAATAATTTTCTCCTGACTTTGCTGGCTCCCTTAAGCTGGGCGGGAAAGCAATGCGGTCATCTCGCAGCTAATTAGTACGTGATATCGATTTTGTCCTATGCATGATTGCAAACAATTTACGCAATGGAAACGCAGACTTTAGATAACAAAATTTAAGCTGTGTTGCGCAACGGCACCACTGAACGATCGGCCATCCTGTTAGCCTTTGCCGATGTTCCCGAAAAAAGGATGAAACAATGGTGTTCTATACGATCACTAAGCAAAATACGCTTCTTATTGACTATGTCATTGACGCTGTCCCAGGTATCCACTGTTTCAGTATTTTGTTCGTGATCAGCGGTTAGTGGCAGATCAGCATGCATTCATCATGTGACCGGTAGAAGCGGTAGAAGATTTTTACGACACTGTTACAGGAACCATGACTCACGGGGGTGCATCCGTCTAGTATTTTTGGCGTATTGGTAGAATTTTTTGTTTTAAGCTCTCTGATAGCCAAGGGTCATAGATGGCTAGCGCAAATACTGTCTGGAACGAAGTAACAAAAGTCTGGACAAGACATCGTTTGAACTGCTTTTTGACTGCGAAGCCGTGGTTGTTTGTCTAAGATATCTCTATTGTGGGCTCTTTGCTATCGTGAGTAGGGTAATAGCGCATTGTTGTTGAGCCGCTACCTCACAAGGTAAGCAGCTGACCACTAACGAAAAGGATTTACATCTGTGTGTTGGATATACACCTCAGTAGCGACAAGTAGAGGTTTAAGATATCCTTTAAAGGCATTGCCTTTAAGAAAGCGATTTTAGCAGAAAGGTAACATCTCCCTACCGCTAACCTTTTCACAAGGCGGATCCGTTTTTTCCAAAGTCGATACTGTTATTAAATGAAGCATCCTAGATACATAATTTTCTTTTCTTGGATTAGATCCCTTTCAACTTAGATACTTAAGACTTAACCTAACCGGATATTACCTTTCATAGTTCAATAATATTGTCATTGAAAGTGTTAAGCGATAGTACAGCGTATGAAAACTTGAAGATATCGGTCGATGAGATATCGGCCAGAAGCAGTGTCCTACGTATGACTCTATATTTCGTTAGAAGTTCAATTTCATCACTAAAAAACTGATGAATTGTTCGTTTGAGGTGTAATATGGGACAGGGCAGCGTCTGTTAGACTGAGTGGATCTAACAAGAGCTAAGTCAGCAAATCGTTGTCTTTTGCCATTTTAGATTTAAATACTGGGAGAAGTTTATAAAAGTAAGACTAATTTTTGGTTGTTTTTATTTTATCAACATTATTCCATAGACGGGCTCCAAGCAGATCGACGGCCAAAAATTGATTGGAAAAAGAAAGTAACCTTTTCTATTGGCTTAAAAATGGATCAGTTTTTTTCACTTCCTGAGAACCAGTTGTAACAGCTTTCAGTAGAATGGCTTGCGTTCTTTACTAGAAAGCCAGATATGCTGCTCAGAGCTGCGTACACTGATCTCATAATGAAAAAGATAATTGTTGACGTTACTTAGTATTTTCTTAGTATCCTTTGTAACGACCTTCTAGTGTCTATGATGCCAATTGAACCCCATATGCTGGATCTTCATGGTCGAATTAACAACTTTCTCTTGACTGAGCCACCAGTGCCTCCGAGGTCACGTATAAGGCGTATTTGAGCGTAAAATCTAACAGAGCACTTGCAGTAAATAGACGTTAACGATCAACGATATACTTATTATTATAAGTAATAAAGTTATAATAATAATAATATAACTTAGTCTATACGGAGATAGATACCTTGAAAAACCCAATAACAATTGACCGCATTGTCTCTTGGTGTGATGGAAGTCGAATAGAGATATCAATCCCACAATGCAATGTCTTAAAGGAAACTTCGAAATCACATTAGGTACACAATGGAAACCGGCTTGCCCATCAACACCTTCAATCTCAGTGCAAAATAAATCCACATATAAGCTATTATATGACTATATAATAGTATATATATAAATATAGGTATAGGCTGAGTTGTTCTGCCGATGTTTGGATGGTCTTTTAGGAAAAAAACGGTCGCTGCACAGCTCAGGCTAGATTTGCGAAATACGCTATTTAACGGTGCGACATTTTCCAAGCCCAAATGATTTTTTTAGACATTTTATTAAAGGGCCATAAAGCGTTCGCAAAACATTTTACCTAGGTCTGGCAGGATTTCTGTGCATGGTCTAAACATAAACGCTACCGTAGACACGATAGCACTAGCAGCACTTCAGTTGCGGGCAATGTTTTTCCTTGTTACGAAGTTAATTCGATTCGAGATTATGTTTTTCACGTATTTTAGTTAGTTTTGGTACATCAAGAAATCCTCAAATTAGCGCTTTTATTAAGGACTGACATAGTAACTCCATGTTAGCAGGAGGCGTTTCAGGGTAATAAGACCTAAAACATTTGCGTATTGTTTATACTGCATTCTGTCAGAGAAACTCACCGGCAACGGTGATGCGCTCGTTTTTCTGTTGGTTGTCCAAAGGTATAAAAACACTACTGCTTTTGCGATGTCCTCTCTACACTAAAGAACAGTGCCAAAGGACTCTATAGCTAGGCGAACTTAGGGGAAGTTTGCCTGTGTGCTCGGATTGTGAGCTGCCTATTCTCACGTCAACGGGCTCAAATGAGAAATTTTTCTGGTAGGTTGAAGCGTTTTTGGTTCCAACTACGTAGCGAACTTCCGTACCTCTGCGGTGCGTCCAGAACTAGGCTTGCTACGACGATATGTTACGTGGATACTTTCTAGGCCTTGTTAGCAGACGCATAATCGCATGCAAGCTATTTTAGGTATATCTAGCGAAATCCTAAGATTAGGGTAGGAATTTCCGACATATTCTATGTTCTACACTCTGTATATTCTCACAACTGGCAATTGTGTTCCTGTGACAATTAAGGCGATGCTGTGACCAACTCTATTAAGGGGTTCGTAAATGTGTATCCTTTGCTATGTTATCAAGTCAGCGCTGAATGTACTAAAGCTATTTAACGAAACGCGAAGCTATTCGTCTAAATATAGAGACAGACAAACACGATGGATGCAAGCTACTTCAAGGTAGAACAAACAATGTACACGAGAGATATCTTCTACTCGAGAAATTTACTTTCTGTAAAACAACACTGCGTGTGATGAATAGATAGTGCTAAAAGAAGATTTTTATACTGAACGCAAGACGAGTTAGGAGCGGGCCCTTGTTCGAAATACAGCTAAGTGTAGCTTTATGGATTCTTCCAACAAATTGCTTACGAAGTTTCCAAATGTTATGAGCTGTTACGTTGTTTATATTTCTACTCAGAGCATTAGCTATTTGCTGTAACTCATTCTAAACGTTGGTGTAAACAAGTGATTTTTACGAAATGAGCTTCGCCTCAGCTGGCAAGGCACGATATCGTTCTCGAGAGAGCAGTATTTGCAATGAATACAGGCGCGTACATGTGGCGCCTTATAGCTTGCTTTCCTCGATGGCGTTCTCATGCCCAGAACATTCGTGCTCGACAGGACGTACCCTATGAGCGGAGGAGGCGATGGTGGGTCTTCGCTCCACCGGGGGCTGTGGGTTGTAGTAGTAGGCTGATCCGACGCGCTGCAGAATAAGGTCGTCAATCTCGACTATGGGAGCCGTCTCTTTAATGCTTTCGAATATTTTATCGTCCAGCTTTACTGAGCGGCAGTAGAACGCAATCAAGAAACACGTGCAACAGATCCCAATGCCTGCGATGGAGCAAAAGCAAATTTGCAGGTTAGGAAGTCGTCTAGAGCCAATAATACCTACATGTCCTTGCGTAGGAGCTTTTAGTCCGGGTAGAGTCTTCTGAAATATAAATAAAATCTTAAAACAATTAAATAGCTAACTGCAAAAATGTTCAGCCCTGCCGTATACTTGCCTATTTGGCCTTCAGGTATCTATTGTTCGGCTTGTTGTATTTATTTTACGTTACTACTTTAGGCACAGGCTTGAGCCGTGCACGCAACCAACTCCCGGCACAGACGGACTATTGGCTTCTTTTTGCATAAAAGTGTAACACTTTTTAATGAAGCAATTAAGGGGCTGTCCGAATAGCGCGTGATAAACCTTCAATGCACAAGACAGTCCCTGATAAACCTTCGATGTCATTAACAGTGTCAACAGAGACAGGCAGCAAAAGTTTTTCTGAGCGTAGCTACAACTACTAAAGACTACCGTAGCGGCTACTATTAGTGCATGCATATATTTGTATCGGAAAGATTACACGTTTTGTCATTTCAAAATAAGCATTGAGTGTACGCATGGAACGCTTATAAAACACAATTCTGATTTAACCATAGTGGTAATAGGAGCCTGCGTGTTCCGGCTTTGTGTGGGCAACTTTTTTTCGCTAGGACTTCGGTTCTGTCTGAAAATAAGCGGAGTAAAGACCTTCAAAATGAAGTTTTGTGTTATCAAATAATCCACATAAATGTATTATCTTTCGTGAAGCTCCTGCCGTTATGAAGCTGCGTCTTCTGGGACAAAGTGTTACGTTTTCACTTGACTGAAGGTTAACACACACACAAACAATTCTATGGAAGTAAGTTAAAATCTATTAGGAAAAACGCCTCGCTTACCAAGTGCTTACTTAGACGAATGGAACATTCTGTATAGTCTGAATAGTACAAATGCAAATCTAGAATACTTCAGTGGTCAAAATGCCGCTTACCATGTTGCAAATACACCTACACAGGCGATATTTTCGACGTTTATATCAGACGTAATGCTACCTTTTCATAACAAGAAATAAAAACATCTCAATGCTAAAAATAGTTGAAACTAGTTTCTGTGACAAATTCAGATATGCCATTGTGAAGGTAACTACATGTCTAGGGCATATTGTTCAAATACTGGGCTAAATTGTTTATGTTCTTCAAAGCTCGAAGAGACTTCATAGTGCTATCATAGTTGGTTCTATACTGAAACCGATATACACGCTAATTCTCCGTCGAGTTAAGTTATACAATCTAACATGACGACCATAACAGAGTGTCCTAAAATCGGCAAAGGATGGCGACAAGCTCATTCAATAGTAAACATAATGAAAATTACAAAACAAATGAGAAACGTCTTAACAGTACCCCATATACAAACTTGTTTGGACGACTGCCAACTAATATGGCTGGCTGAAAGTTCTGCAAAGTATAAAAGATCAGTGACACAGGCCTGATCCAACGGCTTTAACATGTCTACGTTTGTTTTCTGTTCACCCAGATTTTTAACAATATTAAAGTTTGGTGTTAACTTGTTCTATAATAAATAGTCCCTGCTTAGATTACAAGAATTAAAAAAAAAAAAAAAAAAAACGGATAGTACTTATGTCAATTTGTTTCGAGGTTCGAGAAACACAGGAAATGTCGATGATAGATTAATTTATATTTCAAGCATAGGAAAACGTGTAGAGGTTGAAAGCTGCCTTTGGACTGATGACTTGAGACGATGATAATTCATTGTATCTAAAGCAGGTTGAACATCCGTTTAGGGAATAAGTAAACTATCTAGATAAATCTTTGCGACGAACGCTATATTTTGAAAATTCTGGTACAATCTCAATTGCGTAGTGTGCCCCTGAATACTGGCTTCAGTGTAAAAAAAAGCCCAACCAGTTTTACAGTACCAAGAAAACGATCACGAATCAAGGTCACCTAGAATTCTAGATTCCTAGAAATAGGTAGTGACTAACCTAACTAAAGTGATTATATATGTACACATAGCAAAGGACTATCCGTCGAAAGGTTTATTTTGTAAGATTTTAATAGTAAACTATATACAACCTTAGAAGCATCTATGTGACGTTGATCTATCTATTCCACTATTGCGGGGTATTTTTCCATGCTTCTTTAATTCGTGAAAAATATAGCTCTCGCATACAGCCGATGGCTGCCATACACCTGCTTCCACGCAATTCCTACAAAATTATCGTAAAAATACGCATTTCACATATGAAATACTTCAGTTTGTTCTCTCTGTCCGGTATTTTTTAAGATTCCGGCTAATCACTTCAACCGTATCTAATCTGGCAGGACGACTAGCCTAGGTACCGCGTGTGGGTGAAAGCTGCTCGTTTCTCAAACTATATATCGTATATTAATCGCGCTATGATATTGACCCTATGCTAGGCTCTTGGCTGTTGCCTCTGGGCACCGCCTGTACCTATCCAGCCAGTCGGCTTTGCCTGAGCAGAGGGCAGAGCCCTGTCGAAGGGGCACGTAGAGCAGTGCTGGTGAATCCAAAAATGGATTATGCAACGGACCAGCTAAATGATGAGGGTCGTCGGGGAGGAGGATTGAGACTGCTACCATGAGAAAGCGAGCTACGCTGGGGGGTAGGCCTCCACGTACAGAGGACAGATGACGCTGTTGCCAGTGCCGTTACAGCTTGATTATAGCTACGGTTGCCGAAAGTCTGGAACGTCTTTCGGTAGATAAGCGAAACTAAGGGATTCTACCCCGTCTTGCATCAGGGATCTAGAGTTCATTTCGCTGATGCTGTTATTTGTACCGAGGTGGTCTAAACAAAGATGTTGCTTAAACTCTTTCATATGGCACTGCGAGGAATGGTGGCGCGTTTGATGTCGACCATATATATGTCTGATACTCATAAGTATGTCTTCTGCTCTCCAAGCAGGCCTTGTCAAGCAGCAGCTGAACAAGATGGCAGTGCCAGCAAGGACACAGCGTCATAAGATGAGCTCAGATCCTGTACCGTTGCTATATCTTGAACTGCCATCCTTGGCCAACCAAATTTAGCGGAGAAACGCACACACGTTCCTTTGACTTCACTTTTTAAGGAAAATGCGCCGCGCGGCTGGGAGGACGGATAGGCAGAGCCAGGTCTGGACGCCTCGTTTCCACAAAGCAGATATCCACTATCGATGCATTGGTGGCGGAAATACAGATGGACTGCAATCTCGATGCTGCATCGAAGAAAGCGTTTTTTTATACCTCGGGAGCTTTTAAGGAGCTACGAAGAGTTGAGCGATCATTAAAGTAGTATACATTATATACATAGATATATATAAAGCGGGTAGCTAGAATCGAGCTTATCTCAAAAGCCGAGTAAGCTGACAATGCTACATAATCGTATCAGTTTACCTCTGAGATACTTCAGCGTCGAGTGTTTTCATCATCTAGGGTCTAGATAATCAGGAGACCATGCTTGGTAATGCTACATTCTGCTTTTAACAGGAATTTACATTTCTCACACAGCCTCCCTTGACAATTAAATCAGCAACAATTAATAAAACATTACATAACTCATTTTATGGTCAGTTCAGCATTTCGGCCTGGAGACGTGACGCGAAGGCTCCACCTGAAAAGCTGATTAACTATATTATTTACTGTTTCCCTAATTCGTTACGCCGCTTAATATACAATATTATTGGACTGACAACAACTTATGCGATAAACACAGATCATATTTGCTATCTGAAGCAATGCCAAAAACGAAATGAGGCTTGATGTTTTATGAATGACACTGAAGAAATTATAGGTTACTTTGTGTATGAATTTCACACCGACCTATTATTTTATCTTCACTTGTCTCATCCATAGCTACGGCGCATCAAAGTTTTTTTTATTATTAAATGCGGTAACGCAAATACTTCGTCTAGCTTACGAGTAGATTCTAAGTGTTCAGAGCCTACTCCATCTAATCTACGTGGACCATATCTATTCATTTACTAAATATCTAAATTGATGCCTAGCATGGCTTTATTCCATGCCCACACTTTGATAAGGACAGGATGCAAGGCTTGACCGTTACTATAACCTGAACTGAACTTCTGTCCTTCGATATGCTCACAGGCCAAATTCCAAGCTAAGAGAGTCCAAAATGTTTTAATGCGATTAGGCAGAAGACGAAAAGAAAAAGGTGGACAGGGCTCGTTGATTTGCCGGTTTCAACTAACCTAGAGAAAACACAAGGCAAGCTGTAGCGGCTAGGCCTATTCGCCTGATCCCGCATTTATCGAGGCGCAATCTGACCTTGAAAGGCAGGACCGAAAAAGACGACTAGACCGCCCACTCAGTCGAATGAAAACTTTCTGCAACTGTTTACTACGTTTGTGCTGTAGCGGAAAGCGTATAGTTCTCTTATTAAGCTTATCTTTTTTCCAGGGGAAAACTTCTTTATTCGTCCAGTTTGGTCAACTGAATATTTTCCAGCTTCTTCTTTATGAAATTGAGTAGTGCAATAACGTATAGACTAGTAGGGTTTCTCCTTCGATACTGTAGAATCACGAGGTCATAGGAGATCAACCAGCAACGGTAACTTGGTCCCTCGCTGCCAGCTTTCATCAATGTGGCTGAGAAGAGAAAAAGCCCCTATGGGACTTCCATATTGGTTTTATCGTTTGCTCTCTACTTCTTTTCATGAGAAGCCGGACCAGCGAAGCAACACAGGGAAAAACGAATAAACTTACCCATTGCGCCATATTTTACGGGAACATATTTGAATAAGCTTGTTCTTTTCAATTAATCAAAAGTCATAGTAGACAATGACCGCTCTCAGGCCCATATCGCTAGCATTTGTACGGTACGATTCAATGTAGCTCTAGCGAATCATAATAAACATCTCTTTGCTAAATAATTACTATATTGTGGGACTGGGTATATTTATCGAATATTTTCTTACTACTAGCCTGTACAGCTTCTAGGATTCAATAACCGCAAAATTTGTCGGAAATAATTGCATGATAAAACTTTCAATAAAAACATTGTTCCTACCCATGTATGCAAACTTTCTCACCCTATATAGATGTTAGAACCGCTTTAGCGCCAAAAAAATTAGGCGCCACTTTGTACATGATGTCTAAATCCAAAGCTAGACAGACAGTCATCACGTATGTGTACAGTTATGCCAAAAGCGATGGTCATCAAGCCAAAAGGATAAACAAATAGCGATGTGCGAAGAAATGTCCGTCATAGCACCATCGCTTACGGAAAACTACTGCAATGTCCTTCTGTGAACCCTTTTTGCAAACGAATTTTACGCATGCGTCGAGAAGGTCACTAAATGAAAAAGCATAAGGCCGCACGAAAAACCTTTATCTCAGTTTTTTTGTCTCGTTTCTGGCGGTCTCACGGAGCGTCGTGCCATAAATATTTCCCTGTTACATTGTCAAATATTGCAATAGTCTGTTGCACTGTGTTGGAGGATGTTACTCGATAGGAATAACGATTGCCATACGGAAACGAACTGTCTTTGTGTGACCAAGGTATTAACAACGGCAAGAAAGGAACGAATCGCAGGTGGCATTTGTGGTGGTGCCCCCATAAATCTCTATGTTTCGTCGGCTGGGAATAGTTCTCTCAATCCTTTTTGGTTCCCCGTTTGCTGGGCAACGACAGAAACCACTACAACTGTTTCACGAGTTGCCTTCGATTATCGTCTACCGCCGTCTGATGACCAACATGGCGTTGTTTATCCGCATTTCTATGTTTCCCAATAGGCCCAGAGAAGAAAACGGCCGGCCAATGAGGGACGAAGAAACCATGCTCACCACCATCTAGCTAAGCTATTGACCTGCTTGCGATACAACGTTTAGAGATCGTTTATGCAATGTTACAGTTAACGAATATAAGACAAATAAACCAACTAATATAGAACGTAGTGCATACAAATGAAGGCAGACACATCATTCACATGATACGTTTATATAAAATAAAAAAAATATTTTAGCAAGGTCAAAAGCGAGAACGGAAATCAATTGGGTACCGTTCTGGGCGTTTCCTGGTAATCATACAATCTGTGCCCAATGAAGGCGTGTTAAGCTTTGATGCTGGCATTGCTAATGCTGCCCTTATTGTCCTGGTTACGACTGACGGGTTAGTCAAAATGTAAACTCTTTGGATCGCCTCGTCGCTAGTTTTACTGTAGATTTACAAATGATCATAAGCCCTGCCATTATAGCATAGAAGCATAGAGTTCGGCTTTGCAATGCTTTCATGGGTGAAGTTTTGCCTCGACTACGACTTGACGATTACCATCAATGGGCAAACGACCCTCGTCGGGCCGCTCTTGATGCCTCAGCCACTTTCAGTGTTTGATAATCTCTTCACTGGCTGTAGTCGCACAGCGTTGTATTAGGGTTTTATTAATGAGAAGCGACAGTCCCGAGATTCTTTGCGTAAAGGTGCACCGCTTTTCGACCCGCCTATGTTATCATCTCTTCTTCCACGTTGCACGTACCAGCAGACACCGGCTAGCAAACAAAGCGACCTCGAAAACCCCTCGGTATTTTAAGGTCGACTAACGTCGCAGACCTGCAGCAGCCGTTACATCAGACTCACACGTAGAATGCATGCTGCTACGTACGAAAACTTCAATCTAGTGCCTAGCACCACCAAAGTGAGCCCTACCCTCCTGTACTCGACGACTCGCCGATGACCGCTGCTGCGGAGCATAAAAGGTTGCGACCAATGACATCTACGCAATGATCTCATATGCACCGTGATCTTCAAAACTCGTATCAAGTAAAACCAGAAACGTTAGGTAAACGTAGTGATGTACGCTGAAAGAAAAATACCCTGAGCTATGAGAAGGACTATAATTCGTATAAGTATTCCTTGCATGTAGGATGTAATCGCCTCACTCGGGCTCGTTCTTACCTAGACACACGGACATTTGTGTAGAGCATATTGAACTACGGACAAGGGCAAAGGTGCGTTTTAATGAATAACAAATAGGCAAATTTAGACACGTTTATACTGACGAGTTTAGAAGCATAGCAATGAACAATGCAGAAAACAGGCAGTAAATCATATGTAATGCATAATGTATTCGAAGAGCTTTCTCTGCCTTGTCTGGTTTTGCATATCAATAGGATGGACCCAGGTACCCACTGACAAAAATTAGGAGACAACAATGTGTGACTATACTGGCACTGATAAGAATTGTCCTAATAAGAAACGCATGATAGAAACAAAGTTCTGAGTAATCAACAACAGTAAGTTGATTTCACTGCACATCTTTCCTTCGGCGTATAATCAAGTCGTCCGTTATAAACTAAGCCAGATGTGAAGAGGAAACAGTATCAAAAAAAAACGAAAAACCTAGGAAATAAGCGAAACAAAGAAGAAAAATATTTTCTATTGATATTTCGCTCATACTCTTCTTATGAACAGGTTAATGATCAATTCGGAATAGGCGGCTCAACTGTACATAGAAATTGTTAGTTTTTTGTGTTTAAAGTGAGCACTATATTAGCATATTTGTCATCGAAGTTTGGTGACTGTCTTTAAGTAGCACATACCGATACAAAATTGCGCCGTATTAAATCGTCTATATGGCCACTGAGGGAATCGTTATGTAAATCTTTGGCGTCCTGATGTGACGTTCGGCGCGTTATATTATATTGTTAGTATGTCTTTTTACTAAGCCGTATTATACGGGCACGTCGGCCGGTGGGCCCATCATAATGTAATAACGTTGCCCAATATTCACAAGGAACTCCCTCTCCTCCATATCATTGATTGCATTTGCGGTTTGACGAATTATACGAAGTTACATTTAATTAACTTTAATGCTCCCTTGGGTTTACTTCAGGACTAATGCGGTCAAATCTGCCAATATGAGGAAACGTATGGGGGCGATTAAGCCCCGTGGAATCAATATTACCGACATTTTCTTTTTAGTGTTTAGTTAGTGTTATTGCCATTTGATGATATAAACCCTGTGGTCTTTTAACTTTTTCGAAAAAACATGTAAAGTCCTGACTATATATATATATATATATAGTTACTATAATCTCATTGTCATGTTTTTGTACAGTTTCATCCTATGGTGATCGCACGTACGCTATTAATTGAATCGACACAACTTTGTTCCTTTATTTGTTGTATGTTTAACTGTATTCATAAACCTATAACCTCGTGAATCGTTATTCCGTACGGCCGTACATAGATGGTAAGCTGCCTTGGATTCACACAATGTTCCTGTCTCACACACAGGGAATAGAAAGCATATTAGTCAGTGTCAAGGTTGTGCTAGTCTTGAACCTGGTATCCTTATAACCTTTGTTTATTTTATCACACTTCCTGTTAGTCATAATGTGTTGGAGATATATCAAGTCGCTGAAGGCTACCTCCGTTTCGCTAAGCGAAGTCACACATTGTGTACGTAATTTACAGATGGCATGGGACTGGTTATAACAGCGAAGCATCGAACGCCTGTATCGGATGACCACCTTTGCAGAGACATCTTCCGTAAAGACCTTTTGTGTTTCGTTCTTTTCAGTTATCCCTGCCTGTAATGGCGTAGAGAGGTACAGTAATCTGTGTAGAGGAGAGGCTAGACAAAGCGAAGTTGGGCAAGAGCTGCTTAGCCAGAATTGTCTTGGCCTGTTAGGCAACATACCTTAACTGACCAACTAGTTACCGATTGATATTTACTGTTAGGGCAAACTGTTTATCGATCGAGAGATTCTTTCGTTGACGATTCGCTGCCTATACCGTTTCAGCAGCTTTGATTGATGTTCTTCTCGATCCTCGACGGCAATCGAAAGCAAAAAAAGGGTAACCCAACTAACTCGACTAACCACGAGGACGATATGCTTAGTCCCGAGGACAGCCTCATCGAGACGATATCTAGGCATTCAGGACATGTTACTATCATTGAATGACTACCGATAGCATGGAAGGCAACCCAGGAAAAGGCTGGTAGAATAGCAAGCGAGCCAAACTATTCCCGAACCAGCCTATTTTCACTCATGGCTTTTGTTATGCCTACGTACATTTTACAGTAGCAAAGAAATACGCGGTTGTAAAATATTTGACACGTTGTCCACTTCCTCCCGTATCAGGAAAAAATGCCTGTTTCTCATTATTTGGAACTTATTCTATGTAAACGTGAAATCAGATCTAGATCCAATAGGCCCTTCAGACTTTAGGGCAATATTTGTCCGCTAAGGCTACCCGCTAGTCATGGATACAAGGATGTGTGAAGATTTAAATGGGAGTACAAAGTAGTACTGTTATAGAGTTCAGAATGTGTAAAAAGTAAAAACCTCCATACTGCTTTTTACCCTCGCTGTGAAAGTGTTTGGTGATTATAGTTGCTTTTGTTAGGACACTACGGTCAGCTATGGGGTATATCTGGAAGGTTGTCGTCTGCCCTTTGTTGTTACTTGCGAGCGGAACAAGGTCCCTGTGACGCAAACTTCAGGATGTCATAGATACGGGAGGAGGCATAAAGGACCAGCTGGTACAAGAGAAGTTCGTTAACATTTTTGGTTGTTCACGTCCACGGGCCCGTGAGCACGAAGGTGACGTTGGTGTCTAGCGAGGAAGCCGCTGCAATAACCAGTGTATATAATCAACTCTTTAAAGATTCGAGCGTCGGCACGTTCTACTATGAGTATATCGTACTACCGGCAGACATACTCATCTATTCTATGGACATGGCAGTTATAAATAGTTAGAGAGTTATGAACCACTATTATTGGAATTTTTCGGTTAACAGCATGAAAGGGCAGGAGCAAGTTGCAATACTTCATTTGAAGCCTCGTTTTTAGTGCGGCCTAGAAACCGTACACATTGTAGAAGTTGTGACATCGTACTGCATAATTGTGCGTTTGCTGTAGAGCACGTGCGAGCAAACAGAACAGCTGCAACTCACTAAAACTAGCATACAGAAACCATTACAATTGAACACGTTATGCATGTACAACAAATGCTGTCGTCACGCGTAAACAACTCGGTGACTGCAATGATTCTGACTTACAGTTGAACCATTAGAGGACCAGAAGTGCCTAGAAAAATAGAGAAATTTTATCGAAGAGAGTGATAGCGGTCTCGACGGGCAGCTAGCTTACTTCTCCTGGTTGCAAGCGAAATATTCTACGCCAAGTACTGGCGGTACTTAGAATATATACTCGTATTTCTCATAGCACTCAATATAAACGCAGATCAAACCTGTGAAAAATAGATGGTCTTTTACAATGCATTATGATTAAAGCACAGTAGCGACATTTCATCCCGTGGAAATTTTTCTTTGAAGCGTTTCACCTGCTAGACCGCGACTCGTCTAGTCCACCGACAGGTTCGTCTAATCTCTACTCTTAACGCTTTAATACATCCTTACAGTGAAACAGCAGACCTAGCTTAGCTGATCTATTAACGCGGCTAAAGGTAAGAAAAATATGCCCTGGAGCTCTAGCTAGAACGTCAAACACAAACGAAAACTCACACAGCTCTAGATATTGGGTGTAATAGAGCTATCAACCCAGCTGTCATATCGGTATGAGTCAGTTGCCAAGAAAGACATCTTTCTCAACCTTTTCCCTCTGTTAAGCCAACTATTGCATCCTTCTCTCACCGAGCACAAGCTATAAATAAAAGGCAGTACAGTACAATACGGTGTAATCTGCACGCGTAACTTAAAGTTCCGGTCTTCCAGGTAATAAGAGCACTTTGCAGTAGTCAACCATAGATTGAGTAGGATAGGCTATAATGTTATATTTAACATGTCTTCAATTCCATACTTCTTTTGTATTCATTACAAACTAAACGTAAGGTGGGGCAAAGAGATCACTGGGTTACTTTGGTTTTGGATCTGGCCTGCAGATACAAATGAGCCTTCATTTGAGAGATTTCGCCCATATAATAAAGTCTTAGCAAAAGCACTTCATAGCCATACATAGAAATAAAATGGACTTATGTGGATTTCCCGCGTGACATAGCCCCAACTCAAAGCTTCGTTAAACATCAAATATGGCGTTTAATGCCAACGCCACTATAACTTTACGCCCTGCCATTGTACTTTTTCAACGCTTGTCTAATACTTACGATAACGAGCGTCGTTTCTACAAGCCAAGTTCCAACACAAACGATCGCCGGCATCAACTCCTGTTATTATTTTTTGCTCTCCGCCTTTAACTAAATAGTACTGGCATCTGTACGTTTCGCTCATTCCTTTTACTCCATCATGGTACGACTTCGGCCGAAGCCAGTTTACTCACTCATAAATACAACTCGGCTGAGACTGAATTGATTATTGACAGAAAAGGCGAAAAGAAATGGGTCTTCTCATTTCGAACACAGTGACGCCGATATGCATAACATGGAATACTGGTAATCGCGTAAAAATACGCGATTCCTGCTAATTGATAGCTGAGACTGTATTAAGGCCAACGGGCTGCCGATTTCAGTCGACTGGGTCATTTAATTTTTTTTTTCTATATTTGTGATCAACAATAAGTATACACCGGCGCCTATGGGCCTCAGATAAGATATTTGGAGAAATACGGATTTTTAAGCAGTGAATAATGTCGTTCTCAGACCATAATGAAACATAAAAGTAGTTGGAACAAACCAGTCACTTCTTGTTATTCAAAACCGCGTTAAATGGTCAACCTACTTCTAATCTTAGATGTGCTGACTACTGCACAGCGCAGCTGAGGCTGCACAGTTCGTACGAAAAAGTGAAATTGCCCTGCTATCGTTATACGTTCGGATAACGTCATAAGCTGATTACCTAACAAACCAGAACACTTTTTTAGTTATCTAGTGCTCTATCTGGTCGCAGTTCGGTGGCCGTCGTTTAGCCGGGCGACAAGCTGCGTAGTGATCTGGGCTAGACCGAAGGTCGAGTTGGTCCAATATCTGCCTTTAAACACTGCAGCAGGCAAACGGAATGAGCGCCTGGAGTCCCAATGCCCAAACAGTTCAACGGAAGCAAGCCAGACAAAGTATTATTACGAGATTTGTTTATCAATAAGCGCTATATGACCTAAGTGCGTACCTTCGGTATAGCACAAATCGAAGAACCTAATCCAATGCTACACAAACACATCTACCTATTTGACCTTGCTAATAACCGACTTCAATTCGTTCGCATAAAACTCCGGAGTTATAAGGTAGGACGCGCAATCGGAATGGCCTTAGAAGGCCGAAATGTGCTTCGTCGAACCAGCGTTTCACCATAGCCACACCGCACCACAACACTTTAACAATAACGAACTGGGCGTTCATTTACTGGGATGACAACTACTGATGCTGACTCGCACTTGTTCGACCCATCTGTCGTTGTTATCATCGTCGTCGTCGTCGCGCCTTAGCTCTTTCTTGCGTTTCCGACCCAGCGCTTTCTGTTCCACGGAAGCCTCTTCCCGTTTTACGACATGTGGCGACAGCGACTGTAGCCTGCCCTCAATGTGGACGATGGCAACAGCGGCACACGTAAGGGTCGTAACGGCTTTTCGGAGAAAGATTGGTAACAACATTTGCCTCATACCATCCGTCTGGTGCGAGTGACTGACCGCCCACTAGTAACACCCAACAACAGCCGTACGCAATTTACTACGGTTTCATGTATGCCACGTTCCGCTCCGCTCGATGTCTTTCTTGCCACCAGCAGCTCCCTCTTCTACGCAAGTGGGCGGAAGATTCACGCGACACGGGCAGAGTGGGCTGCACTGTCACCGAGCCCAATTTCTTAAGTTACGTTAGCGCCGCAACAGCTGAACTGTCGCACACGGACCATGCTTACGAAGCACTCCCCAATCTGAATATTCAAAATGTTTTTCTCTCACTATTGTTGTTAATGCTGATTGTTATATGGGAATCCTAGCGTTGTGCGCCCATATCGTAGCGGTTTCTAGCATGCGACCGCCCGTGACCTGCAATGGGCAATGGACGTCAGAAAATGTGGATCAAAGGAAAATACAGGCACATACATAGTACAGATGAAACAATCCCACCGGAAATCCCTAGTCATTTTTATCTAGCATGCGCTATAATAAACATCTTCAGTCGCTTCCAGTATTTTTAATTATAACCTTCTTTTCGGTGATTCAGATAATTACCACGACACAAATTGTCGTACGAAAAGGCGGAAAATAACAATAGCTGTTTCGGTGGCGAATTCCGTTATGTGCTACTGAAAAATTCATTCCTAAGCTTAGTAGAATTACCATTAATCATGTGACCGGCAGATGGCTACGGAAGGCATACGATCGTGGACCTTTTGGCGATGCAAGGTTTTGGGTTACGAATTACTTGCAAAGACCGTCTTCACCAGAATACGTATCCACCAAAGAGTAACGTTCAGCCTTTCAAAGCAGAAAGACACGGACTGATTCGAGAAGCATGCAAGCAGCTTCTGATCCTCGAACAACGTTCTTGTGGAATAATCAACAATTACTATGTATTTAGGCGATTTGAAAAGAACTGGGCATGCTCAAAGCCACGGTGCGTTGTAAACCGCCACCTAGTGAAGCTGTCGTGTCCCGTTTCCTTTGAACGTCACAATTATCACCGTTCAGCAGCATTTTCGCTTATATTTATCTAGAGTATTTTTTACACACGTCACAAGGTCCCGAACATAGATTGTGCCGAGATACGATATCGCAGTAACGTGTATATTGCTATACTGTTTTTTGGGTTTAGTGTTCCCTACTAATAAACTAATGCTGACTATCATTACCTTTACTGCGTCTTCGGAATGGCAATGAGTTGATAGGTTTAGAAAATATGCCCCGTAATGAATTAGCTTACATAACAAGATAGTGTTAAGCTGCATTAATCTGAGCATGAACAACCGGAACTAAATGGACGATGGCGTATTGCTACACATAGCTCGGCTAGCTGTTCCACGCCCATAATGCTGCTTTAGTTCTACTAGCCGAAAGCCGTTTCCACGAACTTTCTTAGCGGTCGATTTTCCCGAAACAATCTAAGTATTTCTAGGAATACTCCCAGCCGCTATAATGTGGGACGTAAGATAAAATTGGTGGCTTTTTTCGTTAAAAATGAAAACTAAAAGATTAACCATATCTCGGCCTCGTTACAACCATAGTGATCTATTATTTCAAAATTGAAACGTTCTCTTATTATCGGCGTTATTCGATGTTTCCGACCCCAGTGAATCAGCTTAATCCAATTATAGACTAACTAAATCTGAGAAAAGCGATGCGCTTCGAGATGTTCCGATGAAGATTTGTATAAACGAAAAAAGAAAAAGTGGGCCGCTAATGTCCTTACGGGCCATGTGTTGTGTATAGCAGTTGTTTACTTAACAATAAACGTTCAAAAAGAAAAAACGACCCGGTTCCTGCGCACAAACCAACTGAACAATTATTATCGTTAAGCCCACCGCATCTATTTTCCAACATGATTTCTACTTAGCATGTCGTAGAGTTGTCGTACTCGGAGATGGGACCTTTTTTTACTTCAATACCATTTTGAAGGTGTTTAGCGTTAATACAATAGATGCTAATGCTGCGATCCAGTTTTATGTCACCTTTTAAAGCCTTAAACTAGGTATTGCGCTTTCTTTCAGAATGATACGCTTTGTAATACGCTATGGAGTATGTACACCAGGAATTATATTAGTCGAATTCATTGCTAGCCGAAGCTCAACTAATCTTCTTTAATAGTAAATCACGAAATCTTCACCGGTTTAATCTGTTCGAACACCTAGCCAGCTTATCCGGATTTCTTGCCAAGCCTGTTTCGAAAAGCCATGGTTAACTGACTTATTGCAAGACTGTTCTTTAGGGTTCACTGTAGCAATTCTATGTAGAATGTGACTTTAGCAAGACCCGAGCACGCTAACCTGTTTCTTTAATAGGCTATTTCCAATCCTATAGGAATTTTCTCCTTTCTACCTATCTATTGAATAGGTCATTTTCTGACTGGCTGAACATACTCGGCGATATAAGCTCTGAAACCAGCACCAACATCCACACTATAATACTAATAATAAAGCTTTTAGCCTATTGAATCCTTGTCGAATGAAACGGCATCGTCGTTAGTGTTTGTATACGATGGACGTCAACTTCCAGATTAGACCACCGCAAAGACAAAAATGGCCGAACTGTCTTGCGGCATGTTAATTTCCTGAATTTGAAATCATAAAAATAATCATTTGTTAAAGCAAATAGATAGAACAGCAACTATCGCTATTCGTGCCTAAACTCAAAGCCCGTCCCTGCCTCGAACGTACTTTTCTTGGTCCCAGTATACAATGGATCAATGACATTATCCACAAGCCAATTTGGCCGCACCATGATCGAAGCACCGTTGTCCTGTTCCTATGAAAATAGAGAAATTTGTTTGGGTTTGCCCTTTGCCATCAACTATATTTCACCGTACTTTATTAATTGCTATCTATATCCTGAATAAAATCAAACGTGTGTTGCCAGGCCGATTTAGTAAGTCCCCATAAGAGTTTAGTGTGTTTGCACCTTACCCACTAAGCACACGTGATGGCCTAGGTTCAAAAGCGGGCACGTTTCGTGCTGTCTGATCGAATGGCCCTGTTGGGGTCCCGTGTTGTCTGGTCCTGTTGAACGTAAAGCACTTAGATTGATCCAACAAAGTAAAAAGAAGGCTTTTCATCGTGCCACGCAAAATGACACCAGTTGGTCAACAATGCCCGTCACGATCACCACCATCAGCATGGGCTCAAAACGAGTGATTGTTATTTGCTAGTGACTTATTACGGAGACGTATCAATCTCGACCAGTGCTTCGACCACTCAATGTAAACTATATCCATTATTATGACTCGCTGATGATCACGTGTAATCCTTCCTCTGCTTCTGGACATCTATCCATGCAGATGAACAACGGTTATTCCATCGGAATAGTTGGACGTAGCAACTCCTCATCCTTTGTCTTATTATAAAATTCAATTATATGCACCATACAATACAATATCACACGAATTTCACGTCGTTCGAAGCCCAATCACAAACGTCCGACCAATTCAGGCCGCAGCGTTCTTGCAACACCATTATTGAATCAAGTATTAGGTCCATGCCTAGCATCTTTAACAGCAGCTTCTTGGCCTGGCTGGAAGCTATGTCACTAGTGGTATATAAGTAATGCTTGAATCACTCTTATGGACACTGCTGATATGAAGAGTCGTAATTGATTAAATGTGCCAGTAGCGTTCTTATTGGCTAGTAAGCGAAAATCGTTGACGACCTTTTCTCTGTAAGCAGAGATTAGGCGACTGGAAGTAATCCGGAAGGCTTTGGCGCATATGGGCTGCGTAATGATACACTGCGATATTTATTTCATTACAACTCTTCATATCATATGCGCCTTTCCTCTTTGTATACTTTTAATAGGGATGTATTATGTAATTAAAAAAAAAACTTTCACTAACACTAACACTGCTGCTTTTTTTGTAGTCAGTTCCACACCATCGTGTTCATGTTTGCGCGTGCGTCCTTCTATGGAACGGAATAACCTACTGGCAAAATGATAACCTTCGATTTAGGAATTTGTTGATGGTAACTTATACTAGGTATTGCCAAATGATAACTTGACTCTGATTTCCTATTTAGCAGCAAATTTATAGTGTTCAAATGTTCATAACCAGCGAATAAACTAGAGCACAGTTCTTCGTTATGAGTTACTTACGCGTAACGTTATATTGAAGCCGGTGCCTTTAAGGTATAGCTCCTGTAGATAAGTATTCGGTCTAAGAGGTGCAAAGGCTCTTGCCAACAGCAAAAGAATCTGTGGTTTTTAATGCCAGAAAGCTACTAATATTGCTCAACGCGAAGAATCGTTTATATATTTTAGTTTTTATTTATTTCGCCTAATTTTCCGGTGGCGAATGAATATTTCGGTTGGCCCGCGTGCTCTAGGGCAAATACTGCCTGATTCGAATCTCGCACAGGTCACTATATCTATCGGCTGAACTATGGCTACGTGAACGCAAAATATGAAGAGGAATCGCTATTTGTCTTGCTTTGCTCAGCATCATTCATGGTAAGGTTAATATAACGCATGCTTGATGAAGCACAGTTTAAGGTCCGACAAACGTACCCTCACTAAAGCGTCGATCTGACGTGGCCAGGGTAAATTATTTTCCCGCATTGTGTATAAAAACCAGTTGTTAGTAAAGCCGTAATAGCTAGGGCCAGCGGCGCAAGGTATAACGTAAAACTTCATCTAATGATGTTTGTCTTGAAAGCCGATGACATGTAACGATCAAATACATTGTTAATAATAAGACCATTGCTACAACTTCCGTAGTCGTTTGAATGAAGATGTGTCTGTCCAAGAATCTTGCGGACATACCGCAGACGGAAATTGTAACGCAAAATTCGTTTTATGCCGGAGGGCACCGATCCGAAGCACTCTCGGTATTAAAATAAACGGCGTAAAACTGTCGTTAAGTAAAAAGTCGTTAGAGCAATGTAGTACTACCATCATTAGCCCAACTTTCTGCCGTTACGTTTATTATAATATGGCAACATGATGTGTGTCGAATTTAATCGTCTACGACACTTACCGACTCCTGAGATGATTTTGCCTTTGTCGTGTGCGTCGGGCTGCTTACTCGATATTCGCAGCATAAGGCCGGCGAAGGTCGAGATCGCACCGAAGCACGCAAGCACGTAAAAAAAGTAAATTCCATACATAAGAATTAAGGCACATTGTCGATCCATAAGGTTCGAGCCACCCTGTCGGCTTGAGCGTGCCGAAGAAGCGCGTCTCCGTGATCGCGCCGACGCTTGTGAACGTATCGTCGAGCGACGAGCGGCCGCTGAAGGCCTTCTATGGCCATTACCGCAGCCTGCACTACTACCACCAATACCACGCGCAGATGCAGCAGCGCCCCCGCCGACGCCGCTTGCACCAGCGGTTGCATTGGACATCGCTGATGAGGAGCCATGTGAGGGATGGTAATAGTTGTAGACGGGTCGAGCTCCATCCATTGTCAGTAGAAGATGAGTTCGATAGGGTAGGCCGCCAGCGGACGATGGTGACACACGACCGCGATGCGACGGACTAGCACGGCGGCCGGCGCGAGGCGTCCGCGCCGGTGATTGCGCCGGAGTGCCAGTGCCGCTTAACGGGTTGCTGTACAGTGTTGACTGGCGTCGAGTGCGTCGGAGCGGCGAGGGCGTTGGCGGCGCAGAACTGCTAACGCGACTTAGCGAAGTGCTTGCTGCTGGCGAGGAACACGCTGAAGCTGCGGTCGTTACTACCGTTGTCTCTGCTGCTGCTGCTGCTACGCTTGGACTACTAGCTCCGTTTAATTTCGAGGTCGTTGCTATCGTTGTCGTAGCGACACGTGCATTATTTGGTGATGACAAAGCTAAAGAACGAGGCAGAAGAGGAGTTGACAAAAAGAGCCGCCGTCGATAACTTGGCTGATAGTGATGCTGTCGGCACTGATAGCCACCGATGTTCGTGTTCTTGAGCACCGACGTGTGTGAGCTCTGGTAACTGTGGGATGAATGTTTGTTGTCGTTAAAGTATTTTGATCTAATCGATGTGAATGTGACGGTCGCTGACGCTGCCGCACTTGATCCTTCCGTAGCTCCCCCTGCTAGCGTTGCGATATGGTCCGTTGTTTTTGTTGCGTTCACGGTGTTTCCTAGTGTCGCCGATACGATTGTTGTTGTTGTTGTGGGGCTCGCAGTAACCGTTGACAAGCTGTGACCACGACTGTTGTTGCTGTTCTTATCGTTGTACCATTCGATTGTTGCTCTGTCCGATGATGCCGGTTTAGTCGTTGTAATACTTTCTGTGGCAGTTACGACCGCTGTTGTCACTGCTATCGTTTCTTTTGTTGATGCTGTCACTACATTCACGGCGGTGGCGTTGTCAGCGGCGGCGGCGGCGTTGTCAGCGGCGGCGGTGGTGGCAGCAGCAGCAGCAGCAGCAGAAACAAAAGATGATGAAAGCGTCACGTGACGATCTAATGATGGCGGTAGTGTTGAACTTGCTGTTCTTGTTGTGCATTTGGTGTTGGTGAGAAGCGTGCGACTTTCTCGGCGGCTGGCCAGCGTGCCACTAGAAAGGTGACTCGCGTCCCCACAGAAGCAAAAGGCGCTTTAACGCCGCTGGCAACCTACAAGAGATGTTGTCCTCATGATGGAGATGACGGTAGTAATTGTAGGAACGGCAAATAAGATTTGGCCTGCAAGAAAAAAAAAAGACGGAAGTTCGGTAACCTTTACCACCTGCACATTTAATTTACCCATTTACTTTGAAATTTAATAGGCGTCTCTTTTTAGCTGCTCCGTTATCGCTGCAGCTGGTCGCCATTCGTATAGGTCTATCCTATCCTAGGTCCTGAGCGAAAGAATTATAACATCGAAAAACCGTATATGTGATGCTGCTCTCTTCGTTACTTTTGTTAACGTCAAACATAAACAACAGCGGCTAATTGTGTATTGAGTAACTTTTATGCCACGATACGAAACTGGTTCCGGGGCTCTAAAGCTAACTGTCTGCGTCAGAGGAGCACGATACGGATGACCTCATGGGCTATATGGCTATCGACTGTTAGCTTTACTGCGTGGTAATTCGGCCCACTATCTCTAAACATTTTCTACACAATAACAATTTAATACCGTTCTGAACTACATGCACATACTAAGTAAGATCTCGAAGGCAGGCAAATGGGCTATATAAGAATAGAAGTGATCGTATATATCGTCAACTTACGTATATCATTAATTGAGCGTCAGAAAGAAACTTATTTTTGTACGAAATCGACAATTTTGGTGGGAACGTTATGCTTTATGGCACTCGTTAGTCAAGATAAACAACCCCCATGTTGGCACCTTGGAGGACATGGCGCAATCTGATCAAAACTGCTCTACAATACAGCTCTGAAAATGAGAGAGATAGACCACGAAGACTGCAACCTCATTGAAGTCATCAGACTGACCTCAACACAATGAAAACATAAAAAGTTCTACAGGAGCACTCTGCAGATTGGTCTTGCCACATGATAATATTTGGCTCCATATGGCTCTAATAGCTTAAAAATTCTGACGACAGATCTTGCATGGATGCCCTACAGAGCCTAGGTCAAGGTACCCAAAAAAAAACATCCAGAACGACCAAATAATATACTTATCGGCCTTATATATATGTATCTATACATGTGTATATATAAAGGTGTTAGAAAAAGCTCGCTTAAAACTATATTTGTAACTAATTAATCTACAACATTATCCTCAATGAAGGGCAGTTGTTGCATTCAGGTGGTTCGATCAATAGGTGCACACCTTTATGTACTGTGCAACGGATTGTAATAAGTTACTTTACGTAACTTATTGAAATTCATTGCATTGCACACTAGAATACAGTATAATTCTATAGCATATGACCAAGTTAAAAACGAAATGTCTATTATTGATGCAAGGATAAAAACTTTTAGGTGTTCAATGAACTCGAAAAATCTTTACGGTCATTCAGATTATTCTATTGCGTGAACGATGGGACCATCGTTAATGCAGCCATAGTAAAGCGTGTTATGATTTAGAAAAAAATACTTCCGTAAGGGCATTCGTTAATAAAACCCATTGACATTGTGATATTTCTTTATACACACAACAACGGTACGTTGTTGTGTGTATAAAGATATATATAATAGATATATAATAGAGCTGCTACAGCATTTTTTTTCTCTGATCGACTAGGCTATATGCGGATGCTTTGTTAAATATGTATTATATTGCAGTAACATCTTATGAGTGAAGCTATTTTTTTATTAGCACCGTAACCTTTTTAGATTTAGACCTTTTTTAGATCATGTAGTAAATTTGGAGTATTTCGCACTCAAATTATTTTTAAGTTATTCAATTAGTTATTTTTTTTTAACTAACGTTCATTTGCATCTCTTTATTTCGATACTGATCTATGCCGTAATAAATCCGCTCGCTCCTCCATAAAAAAGAAACCTTTTGTGCGATAGGATGTGTACATGACTAAACTATTGTTATAAAGCAAGTGTGAGCAGACATTAAAAATATGAAACCTGTAGCCATTTTACGGCCTTGCCTTTAACATTTAGTGTAGGTGTGGTGCCATCGTTGAAGGTTATCCGACCCATTTGATACATGCGTACATGTGCCATCCCAGTCTTGCATTTTGGAAGTTTTTCGTGCTGTATCAGCAAACATTCTGATTCGTCTGTACAACAGCCAGCCATTGCTTAAACTTCCCTCCCTTTATCCTCTCACGCTAACCGTATCAGCTGACTCTAGCAACAATTCAGGCGGTGGTCGGCATGTGTGTGCATGAACGTGCTCGTAAAGGAGCCTGAGTGCAGGGTCAGCTGCGCGTGACCCTGAGTCCTGTCTCTGCAGTGGGCAGTCATCATTCAGCCGGATTACGACAGATCATACCGTACGACAGGCACACTCTCTGCGTGCTATAACAGCACACATACACTGCGAATCTTACACCAGGTCGGGAAAGGGCGACAAACGTTGACCTTTCGAGTGGAGCAACCCCCAAACAGAAGCAGACGCTTTTTAGGCGTCCTAGATAGATAATTCTCTATTAGCTGAACATTTTACTACCTTCTATCCTGACAATAAAGTAGCCAACAGGTATACACCTTAATTGTGCAGGTGTTACTAATTATCATGCATTTTTGTCTATGTAGACCTGCTCACAAATTCCCTTTATAGAAATAGGTACAGCTTCCTAACCCCTGGGTAAACTGTTGCAACATAACCTCGTGTAGTATTGATCTCTCTTGTGACCTCAATAAGCCAGAATAGTTGGGGTAATAATTACAAAAGAGTGTTTATCACTTCCGCTTTTTCTGTGGGTATTTGAGAAGCAAAAATTCTCAAATAAGTTATAGTAAGTATCACGTGTATCAATTATACACGTTTCTTCATATGCGTATTCTGCAAAACGTAGACGTGACGGTTTTGTTCCGTTTGCTTCATCCGTGCGTGCTTTTCCCGTGGATTCGATCGAGTATTCCACCGGTCTTTAGAAGCATTCCAGCTGCAAAGACTACGAAGGTGCCCCTACTCTCTGGAGAGGGAGGCTAGGCCCACAGATATAGGCGTAGACTGGAGTTGTATTGAGGTTAGAAAGGTCAGATGTATACAAAAACTCTCCTTAGCGCTTTTCTGTGTGTTCCACAAAGCCCGAAAGTGTGCATATGCATGACGCAATTTCGCTGCTTGTTTCAAATCGTAGTAGTCAGCCGCAATTTAAGAGAATCACAATAGTCTTGCCATTTTTCGCTCTCTTTCATGCACTACAGTTCACCGAGCATAAACATAAACCAAAAACCTTGCTGCGCAATTCGGAAAGTTTTTGCAGAAGGAAGGAAGCAGGCGAAGGCAGCAAGTAAACAAATGAAGTATGCGTTTTCGTAGATTTGTTTTAGCTAAGACATGCGCGTGGCTGTCGGTTATAGTAGGAGCAGCAGGACCTGGCTAATGAACTTTCAGCATGATTGTCTAGAACGATAACGCCTGAACGTGTGCTACCAAAGCATCTAGTCGCAGCCATCTTGTCATTCTTTGCGTTACCGATATTATAGCGTTGTTGACGCCGATGCAGCTACGTGGAGACTAAGTGGTTTCGTCTCGCCAGCGCTGCCGGCGTTGTCGTGCCGTCTTCTGGGTCTAATAGGCGGGCTTTGGGCCCGACCCGATTCGCAGTTCTTTCATCCAACCCCAGGCTGTGTAAAATCTCCCTTTTTCTGAATAGAATTGCGTTGAACAACAATTCTTTGTAAAACTAGTAAACTCTCAGCCTGCACTCAGCGACTACGCACAATGGCTCATACTCGTATGTTTTTTTATTTCTGTTCTCATAACAGCGGCCCTGTGCATTGGAAGAAAAACCCTCCGTACACGGCCTAAATTACTTGGCGCCACCTAGGTGCCATTGTTGCAATTCAAAACGATACAACAACATCAAAAATAACAATAGACTGGTATGATTACATAGGTACACAAGTTGATACATGTGCTCTAATATCATTCCAGCTATATCCTGTATTAGAGGTGAAGGATTTCTGTCGCTGTCAACATTCGTGGACGTCCAATCTCTAAAGTTAGTACACTTCAGTGACTTGTAATGAGTTACAAAATGGACATGGGTACCTTTCAAATGGAAAAAAAAAGGCCTCGTTCATTAGTTACACCGTGGCCGTACTGTTGTTATTGAAAAATTAAAATCGAGTAGATCTAATCTTACTTCAGCGGTTCTAGTTCTTGATATTCGCTGTCGTTCTACAGTTGTTCTGTATATGTATGTTATTGCTCTCGAAAACTGTGCACGCTGTGTGCGTTTGGTGAAGCCTACCGCTAGACGACCAGACAATTATGCTGCTAAGGACGAAACAGTTCTGTCTGCGCTATTAGCATGATAGTATACTGCGGCGAAATTGATTAGCTTTCCAGCTGTACATGGGAAGTTGTTTAGGGGTCTTCTCTTCATAAAGGGGAATAGATATAGAGGAAAGTGGGACATGGTCTTCGTAACCCATTTTTCATTTGTCCTCTTTGTATTTGGGACACACCGAATGACTGTTTGAAACATAATAATATTGTCTGTTATGGAAAGCGTTCAGCTATTATAAAGTGGATATTTGCTAGTACTGAAATGCCATTTGGTGTTATTCATTAGAAATAATAAAACCATCTGATCTGTGATATATTCAAACTGCAAAACAGTTTTAAAATTAATATATATGTGTGTCGTCCATAGATGGATTAGGACTTTTGCCTTTCTACATTCTTAAAGTTATCGACCAATATAATATGAGGGAGCATTGTCCTTCAAAACATCCTCGCCAGGAAAATACTTATAAATTAATAATTACTATGAACCAGTTCGCGTTTTGGTCACCTATTGATCAAAACTGCTCTCCAGTAATAACATATTGGCTAGGTAGAGCTAGCTTTAAGACGTAAAACGTCTGTTTCAATAATCTTGACAAACTGTTTAGCTCGGCTATTTGTCTCAACATCATTTTTTCGATAGCATATAAAAAAGATTCGTAATGGAGAACATAAATTCATTTTTATGTTACCTTCATCATCCATACAACGGACAAAATGCTCACTTTTGCTTAACAATGGCAGTTCTTGCGTGTTTGCTTACCTTGATGGTGTATATGGAATACGTAGGCAAAAGTACTGATTTTCAATATATTTTGTTCATAAGAGGAAGCACTTTGGCTAAAGGCAAGCGCGGTTACATCACCACAGTATACTGGAATCAATCGAGAATAGATTGTAACTAATGCTTGACGAATATAGCCGAAAAACGGTACTTAAGTTTTTTTTTCCATCCAATTTCACCTTTTCTCTATGGTGAAATTTGCTATTATGAATACGGTTAAATGTAATTTTAGTTGAACCGAATGGATTTAATAGATACAGAATGGAGACCCCGGTCGGACAGCAACATATTGTTTACGTAAATCAAAGGTGTACAACCAGTAATAGCACCTGTAACGGGATCGCCTATGTTGGAACTGCGTCATGCTACGTGACACGACACCCAAATAAAACCAAGAGAAATTCTATGGATATGCACAAAACGATGTATTTTCTTTATCAACTACCTCCAATGAATGAGGCTAAATAATCTCATCGTAATCATACGGATTATGGACCCGATACTGACCTGTATTGCAGATACCATAAGTAAAAATAGACTAACTTGTTCTATAAAATTATCACTGGTACATATCTGTCTACAGAAAAGCTGTACTGATATAGTCGAGTTACATTAATAGTCGTTGGTTTTCTTTAGTGATTTGTAATTTTTGAACAACGAAATATAGGGATATATATGGTCAAAACTATTTGCCCTCGGAAACAACGCCGTGGTAGAGTCAAATTTTTTTGATTAATAAACTACTTTTCGATTTGGCAAAAGTTGTTGTTGTTGTTATTATTATCCATTGGTTGTTAGAACGTATTCGTAACCATATTATTAGCGGGCTAATTTTTAGCCGAACTCTCTTATCGCTAAATTTACTATAAATCATACTATTGTGTTATAATAGGTATTGGCTAGAACGAGCGAAAAATAGTTCCTTGTGCGCGTTTCCGAAACCGTCATACAAACAACCGACCCCCTGTCGGCTACTCGTAGCCGTCACAGTATTCTTCGTTTGTGACGTTCGTAGTACGCGCACGTATCCTGCTAACTGGATAGTCCCTTTTAATGTGCCATCGGAACGCTTCCCAATTCATCGGACGCACGCTCTAAGTTTTACCGCCAAAATTCGAAAGCAATTGATAAATTAAAAGGTACTTATTCTTACTTCAAGTCGTGTAAAATCACACGCCTCAGTAACTTGCTTTTCCGATGACCTTCTTCAGAACTCTTATAGTAGAAAACAACGTCGTATATACTTGCATATCATTAAGAGACGGTTAGGCTTTCAAGTTTCATTTAATAGCGAGCCGTATGGTTTGCAAAAAGATCAGTCGAAAAGCGGCAAAAGTCAATGCAACATTCTAATATCAACGTCTAATTTGGAACCGTTTCATGATTGGTAGCAGCTCCTATTATTTCCGTATGTAAAACGTTTCAGATTTACCAATCAAACTTCTGTTTCACCTCGCGTTGTATACGTCGAAA
The DNA here is from genome assembly GCF_002532875.2 of Varroa jacobsoni. Classification (NCBI taxonomy): domain Eukaryota; kingdom Metazoa; phylum Arthropoda; class Arachnida; order Mesostigmata; family Varroidae; genus Varroa; species Varroa jacobsoni. The sequence continues at coordinate 47,930 of NW_019214427.1, read as the reverse complement.
GACGAGCAGTGTATGTGCTATAAAATCGCCTAATAAACATTCGTTTAGTTATTCTATTTTTCAACTTATAAATTCGATTTCATTCTACTTTTACGTTTAGTTCAAATTAACAAATCTGCTTATTTTGGTAAGATCACCGACGGAAGTGCACTCACTGGCTGGGAACAATGATTGACTTATTTTGTGTGTCGGAAACGATTCTCTGCAGTAAAAAAGCTGCGAATTCACTTGAATTGCTATCAAATGGAATACACATTCGTACGATCGATAAATACTGCGAGCTTGAACCTTCGCGGCCATGAAAGACGGGAGCATCGTTTTAGTGGCTATAAGCGAACAGATATTACGTCTTAAGTGGGGGCGCATGCACAGCGTGTGTACGCAGACAACAATCGAACAGACGCGGCTATTTTTGAATGAATTCAAATCATAACAAAGTTTTAATCCGATAGGCATCAACATTGACCTGCGCTCGGACCCTGTAACAGTTCAACAGAGTGAGATAACCATATATAAACGAAACAGTCGTATGTCAATACTGACACTGGTCTAACGTCTCTATTTATATGAGTAGAAACCTGATGCGTAATTGCGCCAATCACGGGTCAGGAATGAATCTCACGATAAATAAGAGAACGGTTACAAAACGTGAAGGCCTGATAATAGGCAATGCTTCGATTATTTGAAATAACGTAAACTCACATACGGTAGAGCATCTGACTATGATATGTTGATCTGTAGATTTATTCCTATAAAGTCTATTGTAGCTTTTCCACATCAACACAAAAAATCACAACAAAAAATGCCGGAATGGCGCTGCTAAAAAAAATCGTTATTGAATAATAGCTAGTATCTCATAAAACATGTTTAATATTAGGGTAGAATCCGTAAATAAATAGGCAGGGGCAGTTTCGGTCACGCTTTTCCTGCTGTTTAATTTCACTGTAAATTTGGGAAACGCGAACCATGTTCTTAATAGTATACGCGCTCAGCTATAGCAGACACATCCAGGCGTATAAATGCGATGCCACAAACCTTCTATGCAAAACCCCCAACCCCACTGATCTTGCTTTGTCCACAGTGTGGAAATTTTACAGCAAAAATGTTTGCGGATCGAATTATTTCATTAATATATATATATATGTATATATATATAGTCGAAAACTAACCAGTACTCCGTATTTGGCAGTTTTATCTAATGAGTTCCTAGCGGGTAGTAATACGTACATATACGTATATATTATAAACTACAATAGATTTCTAGCTGTTTTCATTTTGCAGGATTTCATGATGGAGTCCAAGCTTTGCTTTTGATCGTATCTGATAAAAAACCGTACTTCAGAAACGTATTCTCGTTACCAATCGTATTTGCTCAACGAAAACATAAATTTGTCAGCCGCACTAACGGATTAAGTGCTGCAACTGAGGCTAAAAAAAAGCAAAATCAGTTGTTTTCAAGACCTGTTTTTATCGCTCGCTTTGGTGCAGAGGATATGCGAGCTGGCCATTCTGTGTACACAATAAAGCATTGACAATCGACGCGGAGCTCAATCAAATAACCTGTTATAATCAGTCAGAAGATATGGATATAATAGCTTAAAGGCTTCTGTCGTTTCTACGTGGTAGACTAGGTGTGACCGCAACAGGGTTAGTTATTTATTGTAGAACGAGAAGTTTTACGAATTGCCCAGAAGCCCATCCCGCATTATGCCTCTCCACTTGGTGACACCGCCCATTAAAGACGAACACGTCTTTTTACATGTGCACGTGGCCACCTAGTGGCGATGTTTAGGTTTGACAGAGGCAAGACACATGCACGTGGATGGCATAATATAGTACAATCAGTGTTCTTCTATGGAATATCAGTTGATTCTATTTTCCATGAAGGTATAGCATCTGTGATCGAGGATCTCATTATATTGGTAGTAGATAAAATTGTTTCAGTAGCGTTCAAGTTCCAAGAGAACTTAAATACCCTTGTATAGTGACATCTTGAAAATCGTTCTCTTTGAATATACCAGACTCGATTTGATGATAATACAACGAAAATATGAGTACGTGCAACTTCATGAAGTCTATGAGATGTTTGCAAAATTGAGTGTTATCGAGGCTATCTTGCACCGAAGCGGAAATCGTTTACCGATATTAGCGCAGTGCCCGTTGTGTACAAGAAATTGTTTAGCAAGAACAGACATACCCGAAACCTATTATAAACTGCAACGAATCTCTATCTGCTTTGATTTTATAGGACCTTATGCTAGGACGCAAGCTTTGCTTTTGATGCATAATGTGCGCTGAGTACCATCTGCTCACCTGCGCAAAGGAGAGAAAACGCCGAGTTGCTCTTCACGCGTTTTGCGTGCGTTTGATCGTGAACGTGTGTGTGTGTGTGCGTCGTTTGTGTATGTGTGTGCATCCGTATGTGTGTGGGTGTGTGTGTTTGTGTGTGCGACTGTGATTCGTCTGTGTTCTATTGTCGTTCTGCGCATTTGTTCCGCGTTCCACGGCCACTGTACCTTTTCCTCAAGTTATGCTTCCTGTTTTTCTTTTTTAACTCTTCTGCGGTGCTTTTCGTCGAACCAGACCACAATGATACTTCTTTTAAATCAGCTTCGCTTTCTTAACTTGCCATTCACCTTGAGTTTGCCACATACAACGCTCACGATTGTACATTTGCTATGTATTTTGTACGCACAGCTCAACCTTTGTTCTCTTCAGGTTGGCTGGCGAATTGGCGTGCACAGTTTGGGCGGCATGACCACACAGGGAAGGTAGGTGGGTGGGGGGGAGTCGACAGCTGAAGGTTTAACCAGCAACCGCCGCTCTAATTCTACTACTCGGCGCGCAAAGCGTTCTGGCGCGACCCAGACCTTCTGGCCGGGAGCATTGTGGGCGCACTCGCCACTCCGGGTAGGACCTTCTGTTTACCTCGTTCGTTGTTAACACCAGTGGCAGCCGCAGCAGTCCAACCATCACGAAGACCAGGGGATTCCTCAGTGCAATGTTGGCTCAAGGGGGGCTTGCCTGCCCTTTCCCATCGGCTGCTTACTGAACGGCTCGCCGTCGTCTGCTCAATGTTCGGGCCTTCATAGAATGCTGAAAATATATCGTATACCGAGAAAGAGAGATGCCCGCGTGCCTTCAAAGAATCACCCGAAGAAGGCGTACAAGACTTAATAGAAGGAGTAGGGACTAGACTGGAAAGACTGCAATCCTCGTGTGAACAACAGCAGCAGCGTATAGTGGCAGTGAGCGATAGCATCACTGCTTAATTCATGTGTCGTTATTACTGTTTCAAAGATAGACGAAATTTTATGAAACGGGAAATCGAGTCAGCCTTTGTTCAAAACAAAAGCGCAATAGCGTGAGCACACGCCTATACATAGGTCTGTACAATAGTCGAAAATTTAGCGTACAAATCTATTTGATCTCTTCCTTCGGACAAAACTGCTATGTAAGCAAATGGTGAACTAACTTAAACAAAAATCAATGTTGTTTGTAGTTTGTCAAGCTAAACGTTATTGCCGCACGACGGGATCCAATTGGGAATTAGCATTATTGTTGACAGACACCGTTGGCACAATTTATTCCCAGTTATTTTTGTAATCGGTTGTAGGCAGCTGTTACTGGCGGAATTTAATTTCCGTTCTATTGCAGCTAAAAAAAAACCCTTATGTTGATTGAATTAAATAAGTTTGATGTTATGAAAAATATGTACTATAAAGAAAGTCTTTTTTATTAACAGGTTAGCGGCCACAGGTAATTCGTGTTTTTGTGAATAGTTGACTAAGTACTACTGCACTTCGTTCAGATTTTGACGAATCAGTTTGTAGCCTACAAAACATCATGAAGATGAGTCATCTATTCCTGTACACGCCATCATCTTAAATGTCATTTATTTAAAATCGACGAGCCCTGTGCTATGTTCATTAAGTCTTTTGTGGCTAGTAATCACGTTCACCTTAAAAGTAGAGGATCCCCATTTCTCAGATACTTCCTGCTCGCTTGAAGTGAGCAAGAGCAATATTTTTTGTATCTACTTTGATCTGTGTGAACATACAAATGGCAGAAAAGCTATACTTTTCAAAACAAGGTTTACATTGCGTAAGCATTACACATTAATTGTGCTTATTGTACGGTTCTCTTCAATACAGCCTCTTGATGGGCTGGCTCGCTCGCTCTCTCGTCGTCTTTCAATTGTTTCTTAGACGACGCTGTGGGTAACGGCAAAAGATGGTAGACAGATCTCCAGTTCTCTTTCTCTAAACCACGCGCTTCGCTCTTGCTTTGTGATGTTTCGTCAGTAGCTTCGTTTTTTGCTGCTTCATCCGCCTGGCTGAGGTGGAGTCGTAATGGCCAACGTTGGGATATTGCCAGCTTCAACGCGTTTTGTCGCCTTCACGCTTTGGCAGAACGAAGCGAATCTAGGTTTAGCAAAAGTGCTGGCAATAGCGATATTGCAGTGGGCGGTAGACAAAGTAGACGATGCTTGAGGGATTTACTCTGGTCGGCTGATCAGCCGTTCGTCGATGGTGGCGCCACCCGTGGTCACTGGGTGAGGTCGTCAAGGTCAGTCTCGATGGTAGCCCTTTCCTCGGCATACGGAGTGAGAGGAATCCCCTCTCCTATCGAGCGTAGCCACCCGCCGTACAACAGTTACTTTCTATGAAAAAATGGCTGCAGTGATCCAGATCGCAGTGGTACGTTCGGTCGAAGAAATGGTACCGTTGCTGCCGAGGCCACAGTTGTCGCTATTGTCGTCCTTCATCGCTGCCCCCTTTCGACGAAGTGTTGTTTCAACCGATTTGTGTGCTGACTTGTGCGTGATCCAAAGGCGTGGAGCCGTGCTTACTTCTACTATTCTAGCTGTTGTTTCCCTGATGTTCTGTCAAGCGCAATCCGCGTGGGTGACCCGCCGACTCGTCGCGGATGACACCACCCCTGCAGTAGCGACCAATGTTAAGCTTACGACAACAAACAGTTCGGCGACGAATTCCGACATGAAGAAGATGCCTCCTCTTTCTCGCCAGCAGCAGTAGCCACTTGGCTCACGCTGAACGCCAACGTCATGGCAAGCAGGTAAGAATCACGATATTCACTTCATCATGACAGGAACACTGAACAACAAGCGCAGAAATGGAGGCACAATTTCTAATTGTGGGCAACGTTTGCCGAATAGACAGGTACGCGAAATGTTAGAGAGGCCAAACTCTCGCTCATCTATACACAATAATGAGACAATGTTGGGTTTGATGCGGTGTCGGATGCATGTTAAGTCAGCGCAGAAGGTATTGTCTGTTACATGGGTGACATCTTGCCGGAGTGCTTATACTACACGCTAATTGTGAGTGTGCCTAGAAAAAGAACGGAGTAGTGGCTTCACACGGGGTCCACGCTTCACTTGTCACAATTCCCTTTACACTGGTATTGGTATGACGACCACTTCAGCAGCTATTAATGCTGCCACTTGAGGAATAGTATTTACAATGTGTACGTGCGTGTGTGTGCTATGTATGGTGCGCTGGTCTCCAACGTCTCGTGCAACATGACGCGTCACCTGGCCCCCGCCACATGCCATTCAGTACCAGGCGTCATTGGGGGCTTTTAGCAAAAAAGCTGCGTATTTGAGGTTAGCTATTTTCATAAAAGGCCTTTTCGTTTTTCTTGTTATTCTTTATTAGGCAGGTGTACGGCAATAGTGTGCGTTTGTATGAATTTGCCTGTGTTTCTCCGTGAATATCCGAGTTTCACTTTTACAAATGTATATTAAAGTTTGTAGAGTATACGTAGTTCAGTATGATACGTATTAGCATTATGGCGATATACACAGATCTTGAGATAGAGGCCATTGTGTCTATCAGAAAATCTAACTACCTCGCCCTTTGGTCAGACAATTAAATCAAATGCCAAGCGATACAACAACACCTTCATTATGTGTTTGTCTCTACGCGTGTGTCTATTTGTGCCACTAATGATTTAATCGGTTTGCAATGAAGGCATAGACGCTGTCGTTGGCGACAGAAGGTAACAGAGACTGGACGAGGTGTGGTAGCACTAAATATGTAGCCGTAGCAGCAGAAGCAAAGGAGAAAGGCTGTGCCACGACTAAATGATACCTGTCCGCACCTTCAAAGGTGACGACAACGACTCCAGACGAGGGTGGAAATAAACTGGAGTCCTGTGTAAGGAAGTATCATTGTCTGTGAGCGTGCGCGAGGAGAGCATGCGGATGAAAAAGCGCAAGGGTGCCAGCGTAACCTGTTTGTCGCCAGCACATGGGAAAACAAGGAGCAAAGAGGGAGCGATGCGGTCGGTGTTGATTCTGGATAGCGCCTTATTTGCACCGCGTTTTCTGAGGACAAACAGGCGCTCGCTAGGGCGATCAGTTGTAACAGAGACAAAGATAAGGAAAGGTACGTAGAAAGGATGACGAGGCCGATTTACGTTCGTCCACATTTCGGGGCGAACTGGAGAGTCAAAGTGGAGCGTTATATCCATGCCACTTTTCATCATCTAGATTATCAGTCGAAAATGATAATGCTAACCTCGCACCTACCTGTGCTTGTTGAAGCGAGAGGCGAGCCTCTTATGGCTGCTCTGATCTCTTATGTGCCACAATGAATTTAGCTAGATAATGTTCTATAAATACAAACAAATAAAAACTCCCTTGCATGCTCCCACACGTATTCTTTATAGTAGTATCTCTCCTTACACAGCTTAATGTATAAGCTAATTACTTTGTTTTTGTCGTCTATCGTTTGATGACAACAACAGCAGCGTTACGATTGGATGTTCTGGCACTCCACGGTCGCGGCAACATACGATAATGTGTAGACGGTATCTAGTGCGATCCATCGTATGTACGAACGTTAGCCAACGCGGGTAATACACGAGCAATAGAGTCTATTGATTGAAGGCAGAAGTAATCTTCGTTTAGAGGGAACTTAGGATACCAACAGCAAAGATCGGTGCTAGTCCTGAAGTACTACTTCGCCCGTCGGCTTACCTGAGCAAATCAACGCAGCTACGAACGAGAATTATACATATTCGTCTCGGGGTATTTGCCATGTCCCCGTATGCGCGAAACATCGACGGATATAAGCATACACGTGCCTGTGTGCGTAAAACAGATTGACGATTTAGGCGATCAAGTGTGGAAGCGAAGAGTGAACTGGGACTATATAGAGGGTTCGACAAGAACTACGAGTAAGTTTTGCCTATTTGTCTTTGTCAGATAGCTGTAGAGGGTGATGATCTTTAAACGCGCCGCTTGCCAACGATAGTGGTGTCACTCTCACTAATGTAAGCGACATGGACCCCTTACCTATTCCGATTGCGCTACCAGCATCATCCAGTTTTTTGGCCTCTCACTCCATTCACTTTCATTAGAAGTTCGCTGCCAGCGAACGTGCAATCAGGAGTCGTAGCGGTGAGCTTTTTGCACAGGCCAAAGGACCGTCTTGCCAACTCGTAAACCTGTCGCCTTTGCACTTTTGACTGATTTAGTTACTTAACCAATGAGGCTTAACCAACCGATATAGATAGGTGGGACTGCAAAAGTTTTTCCCAGAGTAATTTCAGATTATAAAGGCCGTACACAGCAAGGGAAGTGAGGCGAGCAATGAGTTGAGAGTTATAAATGTTAAATAATAGGTTTTTGTAGAGGCGGATTTCAGTCTTTTAGGAGGATAGGCGTCAGAAATAATTCACCGCAAGCGAGTAAGTCATCGCTACAAACCAGACAGAGTACCCGCCTTTTTTGTCTCCTCGAAGTAGTACTTCAATATCCGATGTCAAAACCTTTACATCTTCTCCACGTTCGAGATCTTAGTCTCCAAAGTAAAGGCTCTGGGACTTGAATCTTCGGGGATATACAAGTTCAATAACAAATTCCTTAAAAGTCCTCGGTACAATCTTTGTACTCAGAGTTCCGTGAGAGGCCAACCTTGATATATATTAAGAAGGCGTTTCCTCTTGACTGATTTTTATGCTGTTTCAATTTTATTTTACCGTCAAAGCCGATCGCAATTTTCAAAGTAAGAAGATTTGTAACAGAGCGCTGATGCTAGCTCGCTTAGGTGCTGTAAGGAGCTTTCCGTGATCTCTAGGGAGATAAGCGAATGTTGTTTCAAAGATAACGAATGTAAAACATTTCCTTTGACAAAAGCTTGCTAAGTCGCTGAGCTCGCAGCAGTAACACAATACAAGGCTTTTCAGATCAACTGATCTCTTACCTCGCCAATCACGAAAAAGAAAACACTTGAAACGCTTTGATCTCCTCTTCTCTACTATCATTGCACTGATAGTTAGGGGAGCAGATGCTGATTTCTTGCCCACTGGGTAAGCGCCACCTTACCACTTACATTGACATAATGATGTCGTGTCCAGTATGGATTTTCCCTGCGTCGCCTGCATTCGTTTGTTATAGGAGATTTCTTTTCTCCTATATATATATATAATCTCGATTGGTTCATTTGTTTCCTTCGATAGTATTTTTCGGCAAATGGAGTCGCATACAAATAGAACTGAGAAGTTGATGAATACCGAATTCTTGTCCGGCGCCAATAGGGCTCCCGATTCTAAAAAACAACCTTCAGGAGATGAGCCCCTCAATCGCCCCGTCTTTCTCCGGGCCGCCTGGCTGCTCGTCCCTGGCAATAACGTAGATACCGACAATTTACCAGGTTCCTAGCTACTTGGAGTATGTATAGACTAAAGTGCTACGCGAACAAATGTCGGTTGTACACGGAGTTTCATCTTTGCGCGTGTGTGCGTGTGCACGAGCGCCGAGTTAAGTTCGCTTGCGCTCCGTCGGCTACCGTCTCTGCGTCCGCTGCCTTTTTCGTAGATATCACGAAGTGAAGCCGGTGTCGAACAACATATCCGATCTGCATTTCCCTTTCCAAAGGCCGGCTGACGGCCACTTCCCTACGTCACTTGTTCCGTCTCTTCACAGGCCCTTTTTTTCAGGCGAACTGCCCTAACCAATACGCCGCTACCTTTCAAGTGTCGACGACTTAAAGGTTGTAGTTGTAGCAGTAGTTACTCAAGTTAAGCTGTAGTCGTAGTGGCAGAGAATCTTCGTTTTGCTAGTGGCGACGGCATCAGCAGTAGCAGCGCCAGTGATCGGCTGCCGCTGCAATTACTGTGCAATATACAGGTCGAGCTAGTCAGTATTCTCTGTTTGTTTTAATGCCGGTTTGTTTGTTATGCGGTTTGCATGGCTTAAAAATGACCCACCATCCTCAATTTGACCCGGGTATGCCCGATTCGTTCAACGATGATCGATTTCGGCAAGGAAAGAGAGCGTACCCTTTCGTAGCAGCTGTTACTGGCATCAGCCAAGCAAGCAGAAGCCACGCAAGCAGACACTGCTTTCAATGTTGTTTTCCACACATCCGATGCAGAAGTGAAATGCTGGAGGCATATGAGGACTAGGCGGGAAGCGGCCGGGGGAAGAGTGGCGCAGCCACTGTGAGAACCATTTGGCGGCGGCAATGGCTGCAATTGTTTCGACAGCAATTAGGCTAGTAGCGTGAAAGTAAACTCGCCTAGTTGTGTTGGCCGCTTTGCTAACCTAGTCCACGCTAGGCTACACCATTGACCTGAATCATAACGGCGGTGGGTGGGCAAGAGAACTAACCGGGGCATGGAAGTCTCAACACTCAACGTTTGAGTACTTCAGATATGCCAACAATTTTCACTGCGAGGGCATAGAAGCAATTTCTATACGCTTCCTTCATACCTTCCCTCGTCACAAAGCCTTCTATGAGCTTTCCGTCGTATGAAGAAGCAAACTCCATCTGATACGACAGAGACGACAAAGGCTTCGATGACATCTTGACAGCAGCAGCGTTCAGAATGAGGTTAATAACGTGACAGTTAAGCCGTTTTATAATGACACTGACAGTCATGACTTGACGCTTAAATAACAACGATGCCAGCGATGGCAATGACAACCTTAGCTAGAAAACAGACAATAGCTGCTCGATGAAATTCACATGTTACATGATAAAGGCACAGCGTTATGGTTGAGCTGCAAGATTCTAAGTGCCTCTACATGTACATAAATATATGGTAGTAAATATTGCGATCGCAATAGGTTGTTATGTGACTGGAAATAGCAGCAAGCAAAAAATCTAAAAAAAAAACCCTCATTACTCGACCGGTATGCTTTTCACTTTGGTTCTGTTCAATGCAGTCGCGCCTTTTTCATCTTGGTACTCTCGCTTACCATAATTACTGATTAATGGGAGCTGTCTGTGTGTCTCTTTATTAAATGGGAGGCAAGCACAAGGAGAGTTGGTCGGTTAGGTTAGGTTAGGTGCTTGGCTAAGGCACTGACGTGGCCAAGTCAATATCCCATTGATAGAATTACCATGAGAGATTTCGAAGTACTTTAGACAGCAGCTGACCTCTTTCTGATAGCCGCCGCTTTCAGTGCGTGATCCACGGAATTGAGTTCACTGTGAAAGGAAACGGGTCGATTAAATTTTTTTGGCAAATCAACCTAACGGGAAAACTATCCAGGTCACCTATAAGATGCCTTATTATATATAAAATACAAGGAAATTTTCTCCGATTTGCAATGTAAATGGTCCATACGATTACAAAACATCTGAGACGATCTGGAGACATCGTAATTGATTGAGAGTTCGGACATTAGCCTGCTAATTTTCAGATATGCACCTGATCAAAACTTTTTCGCTGCGAAAAGCTTTTTTGAAAATTTATCGACGAATTACGCCAATGACCGCTATGGGATCAAATACGGCGCAAATTCACGTAGCTGTCCTGTTTTTTGTGATGTTTACCAAGGGTATCTTATTTTTATGCGAACACTTGTTAAAACATGTCTTATCAGCACCTTATCACAAAGAGAGAGAACATGAATTTACTGATTTTGCATTATTGTTCTTTTGAGTTTCCATTAAATCACTCAATATTGAGTGTAATTATTATCTTAAAATATAAAAAAATAAAGTTACTTACTTTAATTACGCTTTCCTTTATGCGCAGTCGGTTTTCGAGAATTAGTTGTCCTCTATCATATCCATTCGTTTCGCACATCACTTTCTTCTGGTCGGCTAAGGCACAAAAGGTCAAAGACCAACCGGTTTGTGTCAGGTGGCTTTCTACTTACATTACTACGGGTCCATCTCAAATAAAAATGAGGTGCACAGAGACGAAAGCCTGGTTGATTTAAAATGAATTTTCTCAAGTCGCCGGGCACTAATGCAAAACGGCCATTGCAGGCACGACATCGCAGACCTGGAAACAGCCTGAGGAAGAACTAAATCATTTAGTAAAATTTTATTACCGACTATAACGTACCTATACCTTTATAAAAATACATCGAGAAAGCCACGCATATTACCTTGACTGTAGATAATGTGATAGCAAGTAAAATACGTTTTTCGTTTTCAAATTATAACAGTCGAAGCTTGTTTAGTATAGTCAGTGTCTCGTTGTACTGACAAATATATAATACTTTAGTTTTTAATTACTAAGATTTAGTAAAGACGCAACGAAAGATGTGCAAACATTAATTATGCGATCCTACCTATTTCTAAAGATAAAGCTTAACGGAGCCCACGTGAATTAATACGTATTTAGCGTTCAGTTCACTGGGTTTTTAGCAAAAGCAGATTAAGCCACTGAAACCCTGAACCATCTAACTTGAAAGAGTTCCTGAGTCTAAAATGGAAATGGATGAAAAGAATTTCTTGCCAGAGATTATACGTTCTACCTCAACAGAAAGTATCTAAAGAGTGTTTGTAAACATTGTTTATGAGCGGCTCGTCCTTCTGTAAAATGGAGTGCGTCTCACTCCCTTTTGAAAAATGTTGTGGTACTGTATTACGACGGAACAAGCTCTACTTCTGAAAACCGTCTAAATTACAAGTTCTTATAGGCTACCTTATCCAGCAAAGTAATTGTATTTACCTGTAGCTTTTTCAATAAAGAACACTGAGTAAATTTTCCTATTAAATAATCCACCAAGGGTGTGTGCTATTTAGTTAACTCAAATCAAATAAAGCTTGATAAGCTTTACCTACGTCGAGACAAAATGTAAGGATTTTCGCATGGCATTTATCTCATTGTTTAATAGCTTTCGAACGGAACGCCCAGCTATCGCTTCTCGGAACAATACATAAGGGAAACAAACTCTTTAGTTTTATGTTTAACCGCGTGCACAACTATTACTTATGAATGTTGGCATTTTGTGAGGAAACACGCCTACGTAACGCAACAGTTGAAGCTCGGTTAAGCTTATGGCATCGAGCTCTAGAAATAAGCTGATGAATATGTATGCGCGCTCGTCTGTCACAACAGCATTGCATTGCTATTTAAGCTTAACACAGGAAGCTGGCTTAATTACGCTAGGGTACGCCGAAGAAGGACGCGTTGGTCTAATCTCCGGCCCTTTTTAAACATACCTGCCTCGGCAAACACATTGCTTAGAAAGTAATTGCGGCGATCGATGCGGGAACGTTTGATCTTCTAGCACTTGCAAACCTCCAATGATCTGACATTTAAAGCAAACGTTGTCACCAAATAAGAATTATGCAGTTATTTTTTTCCTCTCTTGAATTGTATTATGCAGCATTTCGTATAAGATCGGCCTCCGAAAATTGACGAGGTTGGTGTGAGCTTAATATCACCCGATTAGCTTACGCAATTAAACGAAAGATTGCTTGTTTACTAAACTAAAGTAAATATAAGTAACTTTGAGAGGTCAATCCCTTTTTAGGAGTAGATAAAACGCTTGTCAGTGTAGAGGTCACTGGTACCACACGAAAAGGCTGGCAGACGCAGCTACCGCACATGAACCCATTAATTATAAACTTGAATCCTGTCAGTATGGTTACAAATATAATAAAATATTGACACTGACTAAGTGTGAAATAAATCCAAAGCTACTCAATATACTTACCTAATATACGGCGGTGTTTACTTGATGTGTTTCTTTAAAGCTATTTAATTTAAAATTTCAGCATCATACAGAGGTCGCCTAGCCATTATTTACTCCAAGCAGAGTAGTAGCTAAGAATTGGAAGCTGCTTCCAACAAGGATTTCAGATGTGACTCCACAAACTGTTATTAAATCTAATTACCTGCCGTCCCCCAGAAGCCAAGAAGATATATTGGCTGCATTCGGATCACTTGGACTTGCCTATCCTTGTCTCATTTATGTCTAGCGTTATCTTCCTCTCCTCCCCTGGCTTGTTCCCGCTCCGAATGCTCAGTTGGCACTGCGGTTCGGGGCCTCCTTACTCCAGACTGTACAGGTCGTACTGAGCGGCCCTAAGCACGTTTGAAGCACTATTCTGACAAGCACCAGCCGTAGAAATGGCTGCGCGACGCTTGCGGAGCGTTTTGCTTTAACAGTTGAGCAGTAGTTGTCGATATTAGCAGACATCATTTCGTCGATGTCGGAGTTTCAAGAGGTTCTCATTCGCTGCTACCTCCTCTTCCAGTAGCTCTTCTTGCGTCTTTAAGCCCTGAGCCAGGGAGCAAATCAGTAAGTCTGGCAGCCAGCTTTCCAGCCTACTGATCTGACGATTTGAAAATAGAGTTTCGTTCGACAGAGCTCAGCCGAGCGAATGGCTGAGCAGCCTGGCATGGCAAGCCAGTTGCCAGCTACCAGGCACGTACGAACGAGTTATCTTGTTGTATTCTAGGTTGCATTCGCTGTACAGTCATTGCAATCAACGAGCAGAATTGGACCCAGCGGTGGCGTCACCGCAAACAGACCGATGAGTTTACCTTAGCCACTGCCGTTGCCTCCCGGAGACGTGCTTCTTTTCTTGTCTCTTCGCTGTCGTCGCCATGAGAAACCTCTTTTCGCACAGCAAAGGCCTCTATCGCCACCTTGCTCAGTCTCTCCTAGCACGGCCGTATAGTTTGTATTTCAATGTCATTATCTTTCATGTAATTGAAAGCTTGACGCGACTGTGCCACAACAAGCGGCAGGTTCAGGGCAAGCTCAGCCTACTTTACGTACGTGCTTTACGACGTTGCAAGTAAGGCTCGAATGACCTGCTTCTTGCGATAGCGAGATTAGCACTCCGGAAAAATCTGTGGCTTCAGTTTTGCGCTTTTCCTGTTCGACGCGTGTCCACCGTTAGTGCTGATGATGAGATGGCAGAACCTAAGGAAAAGCGTGTATCTCGCCTAACTGCAAAATCGCTATTGTCTCGCATTGCGTTGCCAATGCCTGCTATAGCGCCGCTAGCTTTTAGCCCGTTCCAGCAAATAAAGCTGTCTAGCCCGCAGCACTACAGTCCTCTATTCTTTGGCAGAACTGGCTATGGGATTAGTTCTAGCAGGAACCGTTTTCACTAGCTGGAGGCTTTGCCAGCAATGGTAACGCTAGTCGTCACAGCAATAGCTGGAATAGTAATAGCTAGATACTGGAAGCTGAAAGTAGTCTCTTATGAGGAGAAAAACATGAGCGACGATGACCGAGTTGCAGTGCCGCACTCGGTTCTTAAGAACATACTCCTTGCCCCAAGATCACACATACACATACCGAAGCCCAGTCCCAGTTTTCGCTCGCCACACACTGTTTTTTTCCGAAGTACGTATACTCATCCTTTCTAGTTCTTTCCACGCAATACTCATCGGTAAAGAAGCTCTCTGCAGTTCCGCTGTTACTGCAAACATGAAAGCCGTCCCTTTTCCCCTTTGCCGGGTAAGACTCAGCATCACCGCCAAGTAGCGTTACTCAGTCATCTCTGATTTTTTCCACATTCCCTTTGGGCTTCGATGGCCAAAGTGGAATGGGAGCAGCCGTGGGCGGCCAGACCAGTCCGACGGGTCATCTCGATGAGAAAAATAAAAGCAACATATACATTTGCTCAGACTCACACTGTTCCGATGCTCCTGCACACAGCATCGCATACAACATTATACACAGCAGATGTCCATACTATACACACGCACAAGTAGCTTTTGCTGCTGCTGCCACTATTTCTATTGTTGAAAGTATTAACTCTGCAGCATGACCGACCCTTTCTCTAGCTGCCCGCTGGACAGACGACGTTATGGAAACGGACTGTGCTAGCCGCAGTCGTAGCCGCCGCATTCGTACCAGAAAAACGACGAACCATTTGGGGTACAACAACGCCCGCAGGCGGTTGTGCTGTCGCTCGTCGTTGTCTTACCACAACGAAACTGCTCACAGAGGCCGTAGAGAACGTCTTGGTTAATGCCCAGCAAGAATAGACACGATCCAGAGCGTTTCGCTCGAGTGAGCCATTCTCTCGGCGAAGGAATGGGTGCGAGTGGTACAGGGAAGGGCGATATAGCAGAAATGGGCCAAAGGTGCGCGAATGGGGCGAAACCTTAGCTAGCTGACTTGCAACGTCGAGAGCAAAGGGGCCTTACCAGGCCACCTCTGGACGGTCGAGCAGCAAAGGAATGGCGCGGACACAGCAGTCTGCAGTGGTATCAGAAGTACCATTCAGACTGGCAAGGAACAGCCAAACAAGTTGACGTTCAAGTAGGAATGGCACTTGGGGTTGGGTGGCTCAGTATATGTTTAAGGTAATTTTGCGTAATTTTCGTCTGCTAAAGTTTCTATTAAGTTCCTGCCATCAGGTGCAAGAACAGCTTCCAGGATGTTGGCGCAGGCCGGACTGCTATTGTTACTGCTTCCATAGAAATGCAGTTTTACATCTTCGATTCGTTTCTCCTCAAAAGCTGTAAACCGCTGTAACTGTCGTTCTGGTACCCAGGCCTTTAATATCGGTTTCACCACTATTTCGACGTTTTTGAGCACAGCAAAAAACGTGTCAGCGCAGTAAAGATAGCCGCGAATAGCACTTGCATCATATGCGCTACATTTGTTGCCGGGAGGATGCTGAGTTTGAAAAAGGCAAGCTAAGTCCGTATGCGTCTCTCCAAAGCAGACAGCACCAATCTCGTCCACACTTTCGAACGAATGAAGATTATGGCAATAGCGTTACGTTAGTCCTTTGTCAGCGTTATCGTCACCATCGTCATTTCTCCTCCCCCCATGGCCACGACACGAATTATTACAGATTTTGATACACTGCCGAGTGCGGATCGCACCATGACGATAGAAGCTTATTTTGCTTCCGTTGTCGAAATTTCCTTTTCGAAAAAACGAATTTTTACATTTTCTCTCGTTTCATGAGGCGCAAGGACTGCTGACATGACTGGTGGTTTGTAACGATATTCTAATTTCGATTGCTAACTAAACTCACGGAAAACTATGTCTAAACGTCCGTCTGCTTTCGGTCCTCGAGAACAAATTAGCGTTTAAACAATTATTCTATAAAGCACTTGCCATCACTACTGACCTAGGCTTCTAGGTGCCTCCAAAGTGAGTTCGGTAGAAATTGTAGTATTAGTGATATTACTTCTAATGCTACTACCATTCATGCCACTACTGGAAATTTTAACGGACTGTCTCTTCTGCATCATTACGGTGTCAACGTTATCGACGCCTGTCAGGTGCATGACCGGAACGATACCCCCCGGTACTTTCGCGTGCCTGAGTTCGGTCGTAGCAAGCCAGCGGTCGTTTACTTCATTGGAAGTGGCGGACGGGATAAGGTAGATATAGCTTAAATGGTGTCTTATCTTCTGCTGATAGGCGAGCGAAGCCCGGTTGGCTAGGCCTTCCTTTATCGCGGTCGCTGTGGTTCGTAAATAGGCCTTCACGCCCCCGAGAAGGACCACGGCCTATATTATTTTATCCTGGTCTCGACACAAGTCGGCCCGTCGAGGGATTCGTCCAGTGTCTAACTAACCATAATTTCATTAAATTAGATTGGATCAGATGAGATGATATAGTTGCAGACAGCTTACTCACTGGGGTCTACTGGACAGATGCTCAATGCGGAAGCAGCGAAGAGCCGGGGTCCATCCTAGGCAAACGTGTCTGCCCTGTAGCTTAAAGACCAGATACATGTGTGTATGTATATATATATATAATATGCAAAGCGTAACAGAATCGACGGATTCTAATTACCACACAGAATCCCAGTACATTAGCGCGCATAAACGTAGGGTCTCTGATGTTTGTCACCATGCACAACTTCATCCACCTAGGGTTTTCTCACGGGTTAAACGGTGTACGAGCTACTAATGTATTATTAAATGTTCGACTGTCCGGAGCTATTTCGTCAAAAATTTGAGTTAGCAGACGATATTTAATAAACATTTACATCGTCTTTGGCCACCTATGACTATAAACTGATCGGAAAATAATGAATGTAGAGGCCGGCGTATCGTTTAGTGCTGAATATCAATGCTCAGTTGATGAATCTGCTCCTCGAAAGTAAAAGCGCTGGATGGAAAAATTGGACAGGTCCTTTAATGAATCAATAATTCGTTACAGGTACGGTTGAATAATGGTTGCGGCACCAGAAATTATAAAAGAAGTGCCTAAATCTCAGGACCTCCAAAGGAAGAGCGAGTTGTTGCAAACATGAAAGCTCTGAAGCAAAACAATACGTTCACAAAAGCACGTGTAAGCAAACTATATATATATATATTAAAAAAAAAAAATGGTCGTTTTTTAGGGCAGATAGAGACACGTGACGCGTGCTCTAAAGAAAACCTACTTAATTATTACCCGCCAAAAAACAGCCTGTAGCATGCTACCATCATAGACAAGATATGGATCAGTCTGCGCTACCTACCAAAGAAAGATACCGTGAGAGTGACACCGAGGTCAGAGAGCGACTTCGGTGACAGTGCCACACAGATCCGAAGTAAGCTCTATATATCTAGTTTCTGAAAAGTCTGTTCGAGCATGCTCAGCGCGGCAATCGAACCTGCGGTGTGGCTAGTTGGCGATAAGGCACGACCTCGTAGCTATACTTCAGTCACGGCTCCGAGAAATATGAACAGCTTCGGTCCTGCGAGATTCAAGTCTTCAAAATTTAAACTGTCTTTATGTATGAAGGAAGGCGACTAATGACGTAGTTGACTTCTTTCAACAAGCCACCAATGACGAGGTCGGTTTTGAGTATGTAAAGAGAGAGCACACAGCTGTTGGAGAGATACCAATTGTACCCTGCGAACGATCGATCTTTTACTTCATTGTAAAATCACTCGATCTTTCAGATCCGCGAAAAAGCTACTGAAAAATTTCAATGAATACATAATTCAACTATTATTTCGACTAGCAGGGGCACCGACACATGTGGTGGGAAGCTATAGACATACAGGTCCCCGTTCATAAGCCAACAATTAAACTATCTCTCGTAAACTGTCCTTGATAATTGTTAGACACGCTAGAGGTTAGAGCCTTGAATTAGTAAAAATCTTTATTTTGGCGTCTTATGAACGTATCATTGCATTGCGTCAAATAAGATGTGTTAGATTCGACTGAAACGGTTCAATAAGGAGTGCGTTGTACATGCATACCCGCGTAACATGAACGATAACGATGCTTCTAATGTAGCGCGGTACGTTTTCAGTTCTGTTTGAAATAATCAGTAATTAGTACGCCACTGCATTATAGGAGCGTTCATACCATTAAGTTCACTATCACGGATTACCTGGACGATGTCGCGCATAATACTAGCTTAATATTAATAGTATAATAGGAGTGCAAGAGCTGGTTACAATGTTATCGTTTTTTTTTCTTCTTCTAAACCCAGCCATTGCTGAACAAATGCCATAAACTATTAAGGTGTAAAATTATTATACACATTTGCATAATATCGTAATCACAATGGAAATAACCTGGTTCTCCATAGTCCGGTTCCTGGACAGCAGAGGTAGAAACAATCAGAGCTACTACGAAGCGACGGACGAACTGCTTTTCATTGCGTTACCAATGATAACAACTATCGGCTCGTACTGAACAAACGTAGACTAGAATCATGTCCGTGTGCCGTCGTACCCAAATACGTTCGTTGACTATTTGCGGAGTCTATAATTCGGTCGGTAGCATTGAGCTCGAGCCATCCGTAATCCCTTCTTTATTTTCGTTACAAGCAAAGCGTGCAACAAAAGAAGATAGTAACCCATGGCCCAACAATGTAACTAAGCGAAGATGGCTAATAGCTACTCTAAGACGAAAACATGAGTAGTTTAATTGGACGTCGCTAAGGAAAGGCAGCTATACTACAGCTATTAGCCAGCCTTTGTCGATTCTATCGTAGTATTCAGTGTCTGATTGTTCTACCTTGAGTCCGGCAGATCGCTAACCGTCAATACATTGGCCCTTGCTCCAGTTTATTATTGACTATCGAAACCTCTTCTCCAGTAAACCTGCGCAGTCACCTCACTTTAGTTCTCACTAGTAAATACTAGCAGTGATAGCTGGATTCGTCATTGTTACTATACCGTGTTTTAGCATTTGTCCGTCCTATCCGTTCATCCAATCCAATCTGGGTCTGCGTATCGTACAATTAGCTTTTTATTTTCCTATTACGAGCCCCATAGAATTAGTTACTCTTTGTGGTGTTACGTTTATCCCACTAGGTCTTATCTCTTTCCCAATTTTTTTGCAATTCGACTACACATTAAAAGCCTCATATGTTCATCTTTCAAAAGCTTTTTAGGTACTTCCAGCCGTTTAGTACATGCCTACGTGTAATAAATAATAAGATCGCTCAGAGGGTCAATCTATCGAGGCTTTGACTTGGTTTATGTCAACGGATCTGTATACGCTCACTGTTACTGTCAAGGTTAGCGTTCAATAAATGTATTCAGAGCGACTTCATTGTTAGATATTTTTTTTGTCTCTGTCTGTAATATGAAAAAAACTCTGATCGGCATCCTGATCGCTCCAAATGATCGTTATCATTTTCTTTAGCCCCTGTCTTTTACCCACCTCTTCCCGTACTTCTGTTATTTTCTCCCCTCCAACTCATTTTCTACTTATCTAGCGTTTACCTGTCGTTGATGTTACGTCACGTCACCTCATTACCGCACTGTTTTTGTATTTGTTGGTCGCTTCGTTGTACCCTAACTCTAACTTCACTTTTGTACCCGTGGCCTGTTGAGGTAAGGCTTACCGATCATTGATCCATACTTTTTCCAGTCGGAACCCAGAGTTCGTCGACCTCTATGACGATCTCGGTTGTCCCTGCAGCCACCTCTTTCCAGTCCATAATGTTTCGCGCACGTTTTCAATCGTCTCTCGACTGTCTCTGTTCTCCCCACAACGTCCGTTTCACTTCTTTGTCCCTTTCGTGCATCCTTTGACCAGCCCGATATGTCGTGTCTATTTTCCACGCATATGTCGTGCCTACCTTTTCTAAATATTCAAATATGCTCAATCGCAGCTAGCTGTGCATTATCCATTCTTCGGTTCAGATCGCATGCTCAATAAGATATATCCTGTATTCCACCTTAGTCCGTTTTCAAGTCTCGGGTGTCCATCCGACTGACTTACCGTTCGCAGCATTCTACACCGCCCTCTCTCTGTAGTGTCACACAAGTGGCATGTTTCGATGTATCATTCAGTACACGCTTTGTAGTTGTTCCATATTTCTCTTTATGATATTTTCGTCCCGTTCTACACTTCCTAATTTATTGTCATGCGCCGTTCACGCTACCGGTTTCGTATCCCAAATTTGTTCCCTCCCTTGTCCTGGTTTTGCTAGTCTAAGGCACCCTTTGCACCCTGCCAAACCCCTCTGTGTTTTTCGTTTACCTCCCAACACATCCCGTTCCCCCATTTTTCAACTCTAATGTATCGTCGTCGTCGTCGTCGTGATCGCCACCCTTCATTTTTCCGTTGCGTCATGGTATGATCTTGTCTGCTCGCTTGCCTTTCCGTCCGTTACATTATATTGTGTGCCCAAAACCGTTAATGAAAGGCGCTGTCGATATCGTCGTTGAGCATAGCCACGCCTGGCCTTCCCTCCCCGAAACGCATACTTTCTGCACTTTCCCCTCCGTCTATTTCTCAGTGTTTTTCATGCTTTTCCTATCGTTCCTTTCCTTATCGTTCACTCACCGTTGCTGTCTTTGTCGTCGTTGTCATTCAGAGCGTCCCTTCACTATGATGCTAACTATTTCGCTGTATTATGTTGCATTGCGCCGCTCCTTTACTCGCTCCTCACTCGTCTCAACCCAACCAAGGCGCTCAGCGACCTCCATGGCCCTGTCGCTTACTCACTGTCTTACCCCGATGAGTCGTCGACGTTCTAGCTTCAACATAGGAACAGGATTCGTCGCCGCAAAAACCGCCGCGCCTTACTACCTAACGGAACCCGCTGGAAAAATCTATTATTGCCATTACTATATCGTCCTTCTTTTTTCTGTCGTTAATGTTGTTGCCACAGCTATTTAATTCCAATTAAATTACTACCATCAACGAAGATGGCTGCCATCGCTGCCGCCCACCTTAACTGTAGCAAGATAAACCATTAGACGTAAAGCTTAGAATCTGTCTTCTACAGTTTTCATACTGTTAACTCCCACTAGCTCCGTCTACTATAAATCCCCATTTCTCGGATGGTGTTCCAACGGACCGAATAGCGTCGCGATTGCCCCTAGTGCCGGAAGCAAGCTGGGTCCGGACGGCCTTGGAGTCCAGGTCTCTCGCCCCCAGGCCTTTCTGTGGATTTGCTAAAACGACCAAGCGGAAACACCCAGCCCAGCACAACTGGTCTAGTGCGAGACCCTTTGGGTACAAGAAATAGCTACACGGGATTTATGTGTGAATAACAAAACGAGTAAATTACCCCCCGTGAACCGGGCACAGGGTAATGAAAGATGAGTGTTAGTAAGAACACTCTTACGTCACGACCGATGTTCTGTTCAATTCATTTATTAGCCGAAATCGACAATAGCAACCGCTAGCCCCAACAATATCGAGCCAACCCAAAGGTAGACCTGCGAACAAAGACGTTTCATTGGTTCATAATGGTCCGAGCAAATGATGGAAGACAAAGATTTAAAAGCAACCTAAGCGAATCAAACACACCCTGTGTTTATCATGCGAAGAATCGCTATATATATATATATGTTACTATAACCCAATAGGCTATTGCGTAGAGTAATTACACAGCATAAATTTATTTTTTTACCCAATAAGAAAGGCAGTGCTTGGCGAGAAATACTTGTAGCACCTACTAGTTACAATAATAACAGAACATAGCTGCCTCTTCTTTAGTGGTAGGGCCACGAGAGGCTTCGGATAAATTAACTGTTATACGTTTCCACCCATTTGCCGGCCTTAACCTAGACAATTGCACTGTAATGCTTGTGTCTGCTGCGTAGCATAAGCGAAGATATTTGCCCCAACTGGAGACCGTTCGTGTTCATCACCTATTGCTTGTTCTTCCAACAGGGTCTACAAAATCAGTAAACAGGCTGTAAATAAAGGGTTATGGAACGTACGTTAGGCGCGCTTGTGTGGTACATATGCTGTTGCGCAAGCGTAGGGCGTGGGATTTGCTGCCGCGTAGCCAGCCACCGCCTAGGCAAGTTACCTCGTATAGGTAGAAATTAGGGTAACCGCTGGGCTGGGATAGACTGATGTATGGTACAAAAGGGGTCATGGGTTGGGCTTTATAGGCTCGTATAGGTGACGATGATAAGCTGCTATGTCTAGTGAGGTCGTCTGTATGCTCATACAGTTTAATGATAACACCGTCGTTATCATCGTCCAGCGCCCAACATCAAGAGTCGTCGTTTACGGTACGTAAGACCATGCTAGCAGGAGAAGTATCAGCAGCATGTAATATTTACACGCCATTAGCAACAGTAGCACGTTCTGTCGCCGATATGGGGCCGGTATGCCTTTGCTATCTCGGATCGGGCCAGGAGGCTAGGCAAGTGGAGACCAGAATAAGCAAAGAATTGGAAATAAGTCTGATTGAGGCTGTGTACAAAGTACAGAACCAACTGGCATTACAGTGTCACTCTCGTTCATCGTCCGATGAACGAGTGGTATTCCTCGCTTGTTCAGTGGATGTTTCCGCACTGGATGTTGTTGACAATGCATCCTATAACTCGTGTTGTAACCACTGCTAGGACAACTATTACTGTTACTTGTAGCGGCTGCAGTCAGCAGCTCCTATAGAATCTATCTGCAGCTGTTAGCCTATAGCATAGCTGTTGTTCTAGATTAACGTTTTCGGGATAGGACACAAGTATTATAGATGTTTAGCATTGTTTAGACTGGTTTGTCCTGCCTTGCGACGTACAGTTAGCTACTCCGACTACTAGCTTCAACCCCAGGACGATCGCACGCGATAAAGTATACAAAAGAAAAGGATGGCTGACCTGAGGCCATATTGCAGCCCGACATGATAGGAAACCTACCCCCATACATACGAATCTATATATATATATATATATAGATATAGTGAGTATAGGGGAAACATATCCAATGCAGATTGCGTTAACCCTAATAGAGTAGCCCAACGCACGAAAGCTGTAAGAAATAATTTATCGGGTGGATAATAGTATAAATATGCATTGGCCTTGGTCGTTGGTCTAGGTCCGCCAACGCGTGTACAGAGGGTCAAATCGAGGTTAGATAACGGATAGTTGATAACCATTGATCGTGCTGAAGGCTCTTCTGGCCGCCCCCTTTTTCCAAGGCGTATAATTTTGACGCAGAAAAATGTCATTGTTCTACTCAGATTTTAGGCCTGTCGTAACCCTAACTAAGATGTAACTTTGGTTTTGAAACATCTATAACATAATATGTATGTGATACAATTTATTTTTCACGAAAGAATTGTGGTGGACATAAAAGAAATGGGAAGCCATTCAGTTCAAAAAACATTGTTTTAAAGTCAAAACGTTGTTTTCCTTTGACTCTCAGGCTCAACAAATGTCCAACGGCAATTCAGCCTGCGTTCTAACGAATTGTCAAATACAAATTAAAATACACAGGCCTGTATGGCTAACATGGCTGATGATAAGTTTTATGAGAATGATCGGGAGTACTAGAATCCAACAAAAAGCGTGGGCAGTTATTTGAACTACATGCCGCCATAAATAAAATCATTGCCTCTACTTAGGACAACACAAAGGGGCGTTTTTGGAAAGCTCGCTCGATCTGCCCTCATGCATTGTCGCACTTTAGCCAAAATAGCCTGCGCGACGTTGAAAACTTAGCACTATATTAACATAACGAAATCTTCGAACTTCTTATAACTTTTAGTTGTTCTGCATTTATCTTCGGTCATTGTTCCGGAGTTATACGGAGTTGTTTCTAAGTTACTATTGGAGGATAGAATTTCTTCGAATGTATAACAGAATAAGGAGTAACAGCTGTGTTCACGGTAATGTAAGAACAAGGCTAAACAATTTTCAACAGATTCTACTCGTTGAAAAAATGAAATTTTAAAATCATATATTCAGAAATCTATTGACTATTCTAGCTTTAAGTTGAGATGTTAGATTTCCATTTATCCGTCCATAACACGTATATATGTTAAATATTAAGTCGTGTTGAAAAAACCGCAACGAGGGAGTTTTCCTTCATTTCTTTAACAGGCGTCACTCAACTGCTGTACGGAAGGCACAACATGGGAGCCTATGTGGTTGTGAACTCAATAAGTACAGAATCTCAAATTCGATATTGTGCTTTGCATAGACAAAGCCTGGAGCCAGACGTCTCATATACGAGCGTTACTTTGCTTTTATATACCCATCTGGCTGACAGCCAATGGTTTAAAAGCATACAGATGCGAACAGTACATCCTATCATTGGTTTGTTTCTTCAGAGGGGACGTGTTTATAGCCCCTTTGCTGCCCACCGGACAGTTCTACATATACGACTGAAGAAAGAGTCAATAAATATGAGTAGATTGATGAACAAGTGGTCAAACCGCAATTAATCAAAGCCATCTTTAGAATTACAAAACCAGATACCGCCTCAAATATGTCTTCCTCTTTCTTTAGTAAACCAAAACTTCTTTGCCTATCAGTCAACTTGGGTTACAGCCTTTTTTTTTTTCATATTGTAATCATTTACGCCAAGACTAGAAGCCAGTTAAGAGATATATTATCGGACAACAATCGGGATGATTCTGTTGCTGTCGTTGTACTGTTACAGCTGTAGCCGTTGCAGAGACGAGGCTCCAACAAACGCTGCAGTGACTGGAATACTTTATTTGGGGCTTACTGATCTTGAGGCTTAATCAATATCAATTTCTGCATCGCGAAAGAGAACTGTGTGTGCGACGATGCTACACTGGCAGAGTGGTGTCAGTGGTCCATGTGGGACATTATGTGTGCAGACGCCTGAAGGGAATAGGCGATGCGTCCAGGAGTGTGAGAACACGGGGCAGCTGAGGCAAGCGTCGGGGCAGTAGCAGTCAAGAATAGAAACGTAGAGCTTCGCGGGTGACTGTGTCACCCTCTCGTCTCTTCCCTTTCAGGCGAATGACTCGACGACTTGAGATCAGCAGCAATGGACAGACTCTTCGAATGTGCTGCTTCTGTTGTCCACCAGTTGTACGTATAGTAGCGACAGGCCCAGGAGGCGACGAAGCGGCAATAGGCGCAGCTTTTACAATAGATCGCTCATGCTGGTTGTAGTAGTAGTCGCCGAGGTGACGTGATGGTGGCATTTGGCGTAGCAGAAAAGCATATTAGAGATTCTCAGCTGGCGCCAAGCGCCTCCTTCTCTTTACTTTTTTTTTCCTGTTCAAACTTATTATCCTTTGGTAAGTTGACGGCCCATACGAAAACAGGATGCGAGTGGCTGAGTAATACTCCCATCCTGATATTCCCATTTATCTACCAGTCTCGAAACCTGACGACCAATAGAGGGTCGATCGCGCCCCTTCTGGTCAGTCAGCGGTGGTAGAGATTTTTCTACATTAATACGGACTTTTGTCTTCATATTTCTTTTCATGATGGAAGCTATTCTAAGTTTACTTGAGCCAATGGAGACTCAGTGCCATCCAATGGTACAACAAGCGTTCGGCTCTGCTTTGCTTCGTTCTTCGTGACGCGTCGCATCCAGCAGATCACCATTACAGACCCTGTCTAAACCTTATATGTTTGCCGCTCACCGGTTGGCGGAGGAATAGCCGTAAAAAAAGGAGTTCGAAACGGTCGCGGCAGTGGCAGATACAGAAAAGGCAGCAAATTATTTTCTAGCAGTTCAGCTGCCATCCTCCTTTGTTGGTCTCGAAAAGGTTTAGTCCGCGCGTCTAATCAATGAGCTATCGGGTGGTCAGACCGCGCGATTTCCTAGCAGACACTGTCATAGCACAGTGGCAATAGTAGTAGCAGCAACGCGGCGGGGGCGGCGGCCATTATCCTCCTAGCTCCATATCTCTAAGCTCCCTCGGCGCAGCTTCGGTCTAGCATACTGTTACTAGAATACTGGCAACAGCGACGGTCGTCCGTTGCTTATCGTAGCTTCTTTCTATTGTCCCTTTCCCTTCCCCCTCTCCTCACCGCGTCTATCGTGGGGCAACCGACGGACTGCTCCGCTTGGCAGCCGCTAACAGAAGGAGGATTCTGCTTAGTCAACTACCTACCTAAACTCTTCCACGCTCCCACCCTTCCTTCCTTTGCTAGCCGCCCACAAGGCTGTTACCACCATGGCAGCCTCGGACGTCACTATAAGTGACAGTCCAGCTGCCAAAACGGTTTCGCAACCTTTTTTCGCAAGCCACTTCCATCAAAGACCGCCGATGGCTACCCCTACATCAACCAGCGTCGTTAACGCCGCTGGACCATTGCCACTTCTATCCAACTCCGCCTTCCTTTGCGTCGACACCGTCGCTCTGCACCAAACAAACTGCTCCTCCCTCCCCACACCAGTATCAGTCGTAATAACAGTAGCGTTATTAGTTGCGGGCGGCAGCTATGGGAGGTGTGATTGTCGGTTGGCTGGAATGCGCAACTCTGGAGGAAATGTGTAAAACGTCTTCCATGCGAGACGGAGTGGAGAGGAAGACTAGAAGAAGTAAACGAGGAGGGATAAATTCTGATAAAAAGACGAGAAACCGCAGATGAACGCAGCTGTGCGGTTATGTTTCTCGCAGCAGTGTCGGAGGCGACGGCAGTAACGGCAATGTTGTGTTCAAGAGGCTGTGGCCGAGGACCTTAACGACAAGGGAAGCCGATCCCTAGAGACGTTAAACGGTGGCTGACCTAGGGTCACAAGAGAAGACTCAGTGGTACTGAGTGATTTCTGGAATCCGAAACGCACGTTGCAAAAAAAAGCTACATGCGGTAGAGAGCGACTTAGGCCACATGCCTAGCTGGGTCCCGTTCCGGGCGACAACCCGCCATTCAGCGTGCCAGGGGAGAAAAAGATGCGTGAGAGTAAAAAGCAGCGGTGTCATTATGGTTGCGACAACCAATGGACGTTTAAATTTTCCTTAGCTGACTTGGTGGCTTCGTTTTCTTCGAACACTTTTCTGCAAAGATGTTTATCAACCATTGAACCATATGTACCTACGTATGGTACGTGATGATTGCACCTAGGGCCAACAGAGCTGTTCTAGTCGCCGGCGTAACTACTGTGCAAACTTGGCCAGCCAGTCTATTCAGCTGATTGTGGAACTTCCGTTAAGAGCTTTCCTCTTGTTGCAATAACAAGAGCGGCAGCAGCAGCAGCAGAAACAGGAATTATTATTATTCCGATTACTAAAGCTCGAACAACAGTTGCAGCTGTTCCGCAACCCAACAATCAGCTAACTCGGTCCCCTTGGCAACGGCTGTTGCTCGCAGCTGGACCCCGCCAAGCGAATAGACGACGATTAAGTGTAGACGTTCGACCGAACGAAGTGTCCTCCAGCAGCGTCTTCAGTTTGCCTGTTTCCATACTATTTGACTCCCTCCATTGTTCTATTCCGTCCCTGCACGCCTGCGCCCACTCACTCCCTACCTCCCTCCCTCCCACAGTACGAAATAAGAAGAAGAAAAAGAACGAGGAGACTAGGGAGGCCAGTACGCCTCAGTCGGCCTCAGGCAATGCTGTAAATTAAAACGGTACGCAACTGCAATTAGTGGTATAAACTAGTAGCATGCAGCGCACGATAGAAGTGTGGGGTTTGTTATATCTGATACTTGCTGATGCTGCTATGCCTAGACAGCTAACGTCGCAACCTTGAGGATGGCATGCTTTGGTTTACGGAAGAGACTGAGTCTGATAGGTCGGTATCAGTCAGCAAGCTGCTGCTGCTGCGGCAGTGGGCGCTCGGTTCGCTTGATATCTAACTATATGAACTTCCTTTCACTCGAAGACTAGCTATTTGCTGTGGTAGTCATCCCCTTCTATTCGACCATAGCAGGTTAATTTATCCTCAAGCTCCTGCAATAATTTCGACTGGCTCCTGCTTCCTGTTTCTCGTTCGTACCCAACGCCTCCCGATGTTGGACGACGTAGCCAAGGAAGGCGAAGTAACCCTGCGATCCTATCGCAGAATTGTTCGCTCGCTCACCCACATGTTTCGCAGATCGGTGGGTCGGCTTTTCTGACCTTGTAGGCAAGGAGACAGTTTTCCGCCAGTGGCAAACCACACACGAGCAAGCTAGCGACTAAAACAAGGGGGAGACGGGATTGGTGGCTGGGACCTGTAATGTGTATTTATTAATCACTGTCAAGCTGGCACAACGTGCTCTTTTTTACGTCAAAATATCTAGTATTAGGTACATCAAGGAATGATAAAACGGAGCTTCGACGAAAAATATCTCTGCCGAAGAAGAGTTCGGTGGAGATATATTACGCAAATACGTAAGAACGTTGACCATACAGCTGAGATATATGGAGTAGAAATTGAAAGCTGTTTTAGACAATAGGTTTCGTGGGGCGGAAGCGTTCAATCAAAGTGTACACACGAAGAGTATGGCAGCGTGCTAGCCTAGTGTTAGAGGAAAAAGCGGGCTTGTAGTCGAGAAATCATCGATTCCAATCGTAGATTTAGTTTTTTTGTAATTCTTAGCCTATTTTTAAATTAAGCACTTTTTGTAAGTCTACCTGAGTCCTTCAACCCAGAAATGGGTTCATGTGACTCCGTGTAGCGTTTCAAATAGAGAGCGTAATCTAATGCTTCCGTTTAATCCTTCTAATGATATCTTTCAAACGTATTATATGAGGTAAAACCAAATAAATAATGGCTGTCAATTTGCCTTAATATAGGATGGGCAGATTCGACATAGCTAATTCGAGTTATATCTCAAATTCGGGCTATAAAACGTCTCGATCACACGTCTGTTGACAAGATCATAATCGCCTCTGTACTATCACTAATTAAGTTAGGAAAAACAAGTTAAGAACTACACCGCGAGCACTGCACCATGGTAGTAACGATAGGTACTTAAGAAATTATAAAATGCAATGTCGCTCTCTAATGAGTTTTTAAAATTATTCTAAACTTTTCAGGGCTCAAGTTGATAACATCAGAAAACATACGCTTTTTAATCTGTTCCCAAATTCGTTTTCATCAGTTTTTTTAATATTTTCTTGAAGTGACATTAATTGCGACAACAAATCAGTGCGGTTATGTTGCAGAAGTTATAGACACCATGTTTACTTGCTGCTGCAACAGGTCTACATGTTGCCATGACAACATCGTTTACCTTTCGCCACTGCAGCTATCAGAACTGATTTTTGTAGCTCGAGCTACCGTTTCGGTTCTGTATTTGTCTTCTCACCGGGTCATCATCTTGCACATACCAAGGCTTGGCCTATTTATCATCCCTAGCCCTGCTAGACAAGGACTCATCGTCTGTCCTTTATTTTTTGACCACCATCTTGTATCTGAGCGTCGTTTCCCTCTTCTTTACTACTTATTACTTCTGTTACTATAACACCACGTGGTCATGGTAACGCTCGAAGTGGCATTCGACTAAGGTTGCCGACAACAGATATAGTGATGCCAGCAACAGCAGTAACAGTATACACAGTGAAGGGATGACACAAACGATATTTCTGTAGGCAGGCACGCAAACGTCGTTTGATTTCACCTAAATAAAGGACTAACGAATTGAATAGGCCAACCAGAAGCAGTTAATGACGGCCGAACATATCTAGCCTCCGGCTTAATCGACATTCTATCACTCGTTCCTTTGTCTTTCCCTTCAGTGCGTCTGCGCGCCACAAGCACAAGCAATGGAGGGTACTATTTGCTCGTCGTGGTCACGCGTCGGACTCCCGGCCCATCTTGGCCGCTTGTACCAGCCACACCGCCATGCGTGCCCGATTGGCCTACAAATAATACTACTTGCCGCTCACTTGTTTGCTGACAAGCCGATCGCGCTAAGCCAACGAACGTCATCGCTGAGTTGACGTTAAACAGCAGTTGTTTCTGTTGCCGTCGTGGTCGTTATACACTCGGCCATGTGAATCCCGTTGTAGTAGCACGCACAGTACTCCGCAACGTGAAGGAACAACGAAACGTAAATGCTACAGGCCAGCGCGCTTCATTTGAAGATCTAATGCCTTCATAGTCAAAGATTTAGGCTATGAAGGTGGTAGATCATATACGCAGTCAGATAGTTAGCTGGTGTTACATGAAGAGAGACAACGAATGAGTGGAAGAGTGTAGAAGAAAGAAAAGACTTACAAGGCAAGTGCCAGATCATAATTTGTCTCATTGGGAGAGCACCGAAAGCAATATTTACCAAATTTAGGAACTGCATGGGCAACCAATATCAGGTAAGGGCATTCATTTATGGTGCCACGTGCGCATAATGCCCTGTATCATAGAAGGTGGAGGTTCGGCACAAGATAGATTTAGGGACAACGACAGTGAAAAGGATTGGACGATGCACTGATGGTTATCTACCCATGTGCTGATCACCCGCTAGCACTCGTCCCTACCGCCATACGACCTAGCAAATATCTAAGGACTACCTCACATTGATCGCTGCAAGCTAACAACGTCCATGCCGACAAACGATAATCCAATGCGCAACTATGGTTAGTATATCAACGCTGCAGTAGTGGGCAATCGCCGTACGTAACGCTGTGTAATGAGCACTAGATTGCAGAGGCTTCTACTACGATAGAGCAGAGTAAGCAATCACATAGAAAATAAAGAGATAGAGTAAGTGTGATAGAATAGTAAAGTATGCGATAGAAAGAACTGGGAAAAAATAGGCGATGTGTCGAGCCTCCTCATTTAAGGATCTGTGGTCTCCCGCAGCGACACGGTCAGCCGACTGGGGTGTATGTGGTCCCCAGAATGTACCGTGTGTGTGTGTGCACGAGTCACCTTTGGGCAGGAACCAAAAGATAAAGAAGGGATCATAGGAAGGCGAGAGGAAGAGCAGAACTCTGTGAAGCAGAGCCGAAGGTATAACGACGAGAGGCCGAACGGAATGTTTACAGACGCATCGAAGGCGGTTAATAGAATGCAGCATAGGATTATGAAGGATTGAATATTAGACTATGAAGCAAAGGATACAAGCTGATGGGTTCGTTCATCGGCTACGCTATAGACGTGAAGCTTGCTGGAAAGAGCGATGCGTTAGGGAAGCAGGGTAAAGTGGAGTTCAACCTGGCGAGAGGGAGAATAGTTGAGGGGTTGTGGGCTATGAGGTCGCTACATGGTACCAAACTGTTAGCGTACATTACGCCAGACAGGGTATGATAGCGGTTGGGGAAAATCATAAATATGTTCCAATATCATTTCCTCTCACAGCATCCATGTCTGTCCGGAGGCCAGCAGCAGGTCTTTCTATCCTTCTGTGTGGCCTGGTTGAGTAGCTCCTGTGGGAGTTTGGCTGGATCATACACCGGCATCCGACAAAACGGCACGCCAACAGAGAACTGCGCTGCTGTCGGTGTAACGAACAAATGCACGGGCTGGATCGAAGTGACCACAGTCAAGAACACATATATATCGGTTTAATATATACACATACTTTAACACGGGCCACAACGGACACATGGTAACACCACCCGAGTGCGCTTAGCATTAATCCACATAAACAGACATGAGGAAGAGTCCCGACGGCTACCAAGAGTTTGGCGGTTGCAGCGGAACAAGTGAATCAGGAAAAACGGCAGACGACTGCGGTCGAGTCCTGATAGTAACCAGTCTTGCTGAGACAGCTTCGGAGGAAGTAGTTTAACTCAGCTATCGCCAGCCTCGTGTTCTTGTCAATGGTGTTTACCGGGTTTACCGGTCAATGGTGTGACGAGAACACGAGGCTGCCGATGTTTATACCCTTACTACTACTTACTACTAGTACCAGCGTAATTAATAACAATAGCTACACCAGCAACCGTTAGGGAGTATGTCATACGTCCCTACGGCTGTCGCCTCTGCAGACCACATCGAAGTCGATTGGCTACCCCACGCATGCCCGCCAGTCTGCTTTACCTTGCAAATCTCTTATTAGAAGCAAAGGTTCAGTATGTTTTTTATGTGTGATAAGAACGGCAAGAAGGAGGTGTTTTCGATGGAGAGATTAGGGCAGTTCCCATTAATACGATTACTTTTTGCGCCGAAAATTAGCAACAAAAACACCGAAATTATTTCAGCCAGAAGGGCTGCAAAACACCGCGCAGTTAGGGGAGACGAACAATAACCGCCTGTGAGGGCTTTCTCGGGGTGAAGTACCCAATGATTAGAGGCAATTGAATGTATGAACAAATACGTATAGACTCACCGGTTAGCACGTAATATGAACGGTCAAACAATGTTTAATTTTCGCGGGCAATAGTATATGCATTTGAAATCTGTAACATTGCGCCACGTTCTGCTGTTCCAAGAATGGTTCTTGTTAGCAATTGAACTTAAAAGATACGTTATTCAGTGTCTATGTATGTTATGCTTACAGGGTAAACAAAACATAGCTTTAGGGTGTAAAGAGACGTCCAAATAATCTTATCGAAGGTACGTACCATCGCTACTGAATAAATTGTTCAACCCACAGTTATAATGCCATGCTGGACGGAAGCAACTGATCAGATCACACCACCAGCGTAAATGTTTCGCTAGTTACTATGGTTTCTATGACGCGCACATCGTAAACATCGCTGACGACTGTATCATCGACAGGCTGGGCTAAGTTGACAATCTATATGATCGAGATGTTTATAAAGTGACCGTTTCTCGTTTCCGCCCTATTCGTGCATGGTCAACGAAAATTGCGTCGAAAACTTACCATAGCGCGCTAACCGCTACAATTATTTGTATATGCGGAAATAAGTATGTAGTGGATTTACGTTTATAATTATCTAGTTACTTTAGAGGGGTCACTATACAGTCTGTTGGAAACTAAATTGACGTCTGTAGTAGTAATCATTCAACGTTTAGGTTTGACAGGGGTGTACAGCTTAAGCGTTGTCAAAAAAGTGTAACCAACGATTGCCTAGCTTTGGCTATGAGCCATCGCGTGATCTTCTAGGAAAGCTTCAGAAGAGCCTCAGGCCTAGGTTAGAATCAAAATGATAGGTGGAAGAAAAATGAATGAATGAAAGAGGAAGAAGACAAGCAACAGTGCGTACAAGAAGACCAGCTCACATTGGAATACAGACATCATGTTCTGTCTTGTAGATGGTTTTTACGGTAGACAAGAGAGAAATCGGTCTCTATTCACAACCTGGGCCATTGTGGAAGTTGTTGGAGTTCTGTTAATGCAAAGGCTAATGGGAAAGAACAGTCAGTACTGCATCACATGTATTCGCTAAGACTTTACCTTATTGAGATCAAGAGCTTAGGAGATATGGGCCCAAACCATATATGCAGCTACTTCTTGCGCGTTTTTTCATTCCGCCCATCTATCCAAATCCAATATTTATATACCCGGTCGGTTTTTGTCAAAAACAGGACGAACTTGAAAAGCGGATAAAATGCCTATGGAGACGGAGGGGCTCGGGAGGGCCAGAGCCATACACACCTACCATGGTCATTTCCAGGTTCCAGCCTCATTTGGAAGTCAGTGGCAAAGAATGAAAGCAACCATAGAAGCACGTGCTGGTGGTAGCGGTGGACGTTATTTTTTGGGGGTTGTAGTGTCAACTTAACGGAAGCCTGAGCAGGGGCAGCACGACCAGGCGCAGTAGCTGCATGGCCTCGAGCGGACAGCTGACGAACGACTAGTGCAAAACGTCGAAACAGTCTACATTCACTGCTTTCGTTGCTCGCCACTGCCTGGTTGCCCGCGTTGTCGCTCGTCTACTCAACGACTAGCGGAGGCAGCGGCAGCAATAAGTTTGGGAACGAAATGGAGTAGTTAGACGAGACGGAATTCAATTTTAGAGCGGTCAGAGAAGCTAGAAAGCGAAGCACCGGGTAGGTGGTGGGGAATTTGAACGTAATGGCAGCCGTCCCTACACCCTCACCTCCGGCGTACGAGAAAATCCTTCCTTGTCTCCCGCTTGCGTACATGTGCATAAGCGCATCGGAGGATAAGAGGCACAATGACCTCCGTCACCAGCCGTGACAGAAGGCTCACAGGGAAAATTTTAGAGAAGAGCTTGATGCGGGTTTCTACTCTCCCAGAAAAGAAGGCTATGTGGCAAATAGTTTGTTTGGAGAGGCAAAGAACAGTTAGAGAAAGATAGGGACCGCTAGATTTATGGAGCAGCCACCCGCTGCATAATCATCCCTACTGCCGCTACCGCCAGAATAAAGGGGATCCCCACCTCGTCGCGGCCCGAGTGAAACATAATTCCATTGACTGATCGCCCGTCAGTCGTTTTGTTTTTTAGCTTAGATCGCATGTAAGTTTTCACTCTCCTTTTTAGCTTTCGCACGGCAACATCTTCTTCCCAGTACTGTGCATAAGTGGGTCAAGCAAGAACCAAGCTCGGGACTGATCTAGGGTCGTTTTCCATATCATAGTACATCACTGTCATCAGCATCCTGATCGTCATCGCTGTCCTGCTCGAGAGAAGAATGGTCAAGAGTGGCCAAAGGAAACAGGTCGATGATGGTCGTAAATGAGCGCCTTCACCTAGGCCTCCATTGACACTCTACACGGCACCGTAGTACTCGACACACGAATGCTGACCTCTACAATTGCGGGCCAATCGTTTTCTATTGTAGAAAAAAAATATTCACTCCTTTATACGTATGAAATTCCATGAATCCATATATATATATATATATATATATATATATATATTATGATCCTTCTTTTAGAAGATTTATAATTCCTGTTAAGCCTTATTTCCAGATGTTTGCCATGCTATGTGGACGTTTACTATGTGAAGTTACCGCTGAAGTTC
Source organism: Varroa jacobsoni (assembly GCF_002532875.2). Taxonomy (NCBI): domain Eukaryota; kingdom Metazoa; phylum Arthropoda; class Arachnida; order Mesostigmata; family Varroidae; genus Varroa; species Varroa jacobsoni. Next base: position 12,817 of record NW_019214427.1, on the reverse strand, counting down.
ATACCTTGCACTGTTTATGATTCTAAGTTAGTACTTGCTGTATCAATAGTTGAAATGCAGAAGGTGCACCCCACGGCTGCTCCAACCAGCCGTAGTAAGCATGAGACGCACTTTAGGTTATGCAGGCCACAGAACAATTAGTAGGCCCCATATCAAGCGCTTTTAATACTATTTTGTTACTGTATCTTTCAGGATTGTGCTCATTTGCACAAAAGGTTAATATAGAAACTATAGTGCAATCAGACAACCGTTACCTCTATGGCAAGCTCAAGTTAAGCTCAATCGACGATAACAGTAGATCCGATAAGGATCTTACGTCCCGATCGTTCGACCTGTGGCGTATGCAGTCGCACAATTTTATTTCAAATAAATACGTTGTTATTATTTGACCTTGGCTTGAGGTACAGTAAAAGTGAGTCACCAGTTTTACAAATGGCGACTTCCTCACGAGAGATTGCTATGAACGACATGTAAGGGTACAAGGACTTGTATAGAATTTCAGTGTTGCCGTGATATCGGCTCGATATCAAAAACGACCGCGATTTTGGCAAATGTAAATAGTCCAAGCGGCATTAGCCACGACAGACTCAGTAACGTACACAATACTGTGGTTTATAACGAACAGCTATTTTGTGATGCGACACAAGCTCTATCGCAAGTTCATATATCGAACGTAGTCACTCTGAGTATGTGTATATCTATATATCGCTGTTTGTCCGAACCACTGTGTTCAATATATTTGTACCTGCTGTCTGCTCTCTAGTCGCCCCGCAACGTAAACCGCCTATAACTAGCAGCATCGATAGTAGTACGGAGGCAATTCTCGCTCACTTACTCACAGAGTTCGTTTTTCCGTCGCTTGCTTTTTTCCCTATTTTCAATTTCCGTTCCTGCGTGACGGCCCGTTAGTTGCCGGACCGTTTTCTTGAGTGACTGCGCATCATCATAGATAGCTTTGGAGAAGTGCCAGAACAACACCTCCATTCAGTCCATCCGAATCCACCGAAAATGAGCCAACAAAGCCTGTACTGTATGTTAGCCTATCTGCCCGTTCAGCAGGCCGCACCTTTCTTAGTTTTCTTTCCCTCGCCTGGGAGAACGACGTGGGAATACTCGTTCGTTTGCCTGCTTCCCGCTGTCTGTTATATCGCTCTGTTGATTTTGTCACAAATCCAAGTAGTCGAGCAGCGCCATTCCGACAGCCGGCTACTGAGAAGCACTTCCTTAGAATAACGAAACGAAAGAAGGGTCAAATACCTCTGTTGCTGCCATTATTGCCGGTACTATCAACTTCTCACGAAGAAGGAGGTCGTCGTACCTATTGTTGTAGGTACCATGTCTGGGGACCGCTGTTCCGACTAGAAGCGGCGCAAAGAAAGCGCGATAGATAGTAGCAGTAGTCGCTTCTGGGTAGAAGAGGCCGTGCAGTGAATCATCGTCGTACTCGCGGTCGTGCCATTCCAAGAAACGCAACCCTCAAAATGGCTGCAGGTGTGAGTCAGCCGATTTAGATTTAGAGCAGATAAGTTCCGATTTCTTTTGCGCTAGCTCCCAACAGACCATCGACAATATCAGACAGATTTAATTCAGCAACTATTACCGCTGTATTGAGTCCAAACGGAACCGAGACAACAATAAGCATCGTTGTGAATATATATATGTCCTACGCACCTTTGAGCCAGCAATAAATTGTCATCGTTCGCTTTAAATAAGTAGACAAATTAAATAAATATAAGTAGATGAAGTTTGATACGGCAGAGGCGTTGCTCACAGGTGTGGTTTTGATGTAAGGCCAAGACCGACCACAGACCATTCGCAGGCGTGTACTTATTAAATTATAAGCAATGTCAGAAAAAGTAAAGTGATCTTTGGCCCCTTGAATTTAATCACTGTATACTCTGTTCTAAATATTTCCGGAAGGTGCTTGATAACCTGTAGTAACATAAACTGTTGATTCCTTTAGTCCATACTATTGCCGGATGTTGTTTTGTATGAGGACATCGAACAGTAACATATCGTAACCAATATTTTTGAAGTGGAATCTGCCCCCACGCCCCACCCCACCATGCTGAGCTTGTGGTTTTGTCTGAAAGGAGTACTACAAATACCCCGATAAAAAATAGAGCCCATTCATGCCGGCACTCGCAGAGTGCCACGAATAGATGTACAAATTGAAAGAGGCAATAAAAGCTGGCTACGATAATTCCCATTAACACAATATTGGAAATAAAAATATCAATGCTATTTTTATCTTTGGAGGTAATACTGTATTAGATAGAAGAGAGAAGATGACTTATGGCGTAGCACATCGTAAAGCTGAATGCAAGAAGCATAACAAAAAAGGTTGTTGAAGATAAACTGGCGTCGAAAGCTCTTACCTATCAGCTTCTATTATAGCCTTATTCAGGACGCCTATCACGTATTAATTATTTTTACCGGATTATGATGATGTGACCAATCGATCCTACGATACGGCTATGCGCACCACAATTTTGTCATGTCTGTGAATTTTAAATAATCGTGACATTGTTTTATCGCGTGGTATCGTGCGATTTCGGTGTACGCACTTCTGTTCGATTAGGAAAAATAGCAAGAAGAAGGAATGATTCCACTGGGACCTAAGAGGGCTTTTTTCTGCAATATATCTCCTTCATTTTCGTCTTACACTGTGACCCGGCTTCCTACTTCTCGTTTTTTCGTTGCACTGCCCCGTTTTTGTGCTTCGAACGTTACGTACTAACGAGCTTATGCTCCGCGTAGTTTTGATATTGTAGTAGTATAGTATTAATGGTTAGGGTGCAAGCATCTGGTGCAGACTCTACTCCTATTCCGGTAAATGGCTTTGTGACATAGGCAGCATAGCTACACCGACTAGCCGTTGCTGCTGCTCCCAAAGCGGCCAGGGGCTCTTCTTTTTCTGAGATGTTCCATCATTCGAAAAAATAGGAATAAGTATAACCTGTCGCAGCAAAGCGCAGAGAAAATTAAATCAGCCGCTACAGCTTTCCGTTCTTCCGTCGTTCATTTTTCCTATCCCTTAGCGAGCACTCGTGGATCTTCTTCAGAGATGGCTAGAGCGGAGTAAGCCTCAGAAATGCTTCGTGAAATTATAAATGTCTGTGGGCTGCTTCGTCGATGAAGTCGACAAGTAAAGCCCTGCTAGTGAGGTTACTAACCAAGCAAGAGAAGACTGAAATGGACGAGGTTGAGCGATTCGCCAAAAGAAAAGCGAGTCAGTTGAGCTCACAACTGCCTACGAGCTGGCCTCGTTCACAGAAGCTCGGTAAACAGTACTCGTAAAACCCTCAAGATATTGTAGTGTCCGGATTTTGTCACAAAGATAGGTATATGTACATGTGTTTTCATGGACAGCCATGGACTCGTGGTCGCGATATGTGTCTGAGAATCTGGAGGTGCCAGTCGTGTTGCGTCGGTACAACACATTTATATACAAGCGCAACATTAACGACAACAGGCGCACCACGGACTGCAAAAGGACTTGACCGATTTTCAAAAATCCGCTGTCGATCCTTACCGCAACGAATGGAGGGCCTGACGGACAAGAAGTGGAGGATGATATGTCTAACAACAGCAGTTTCCCGAATCAGTCGAAAATCACGCTCTCATATGTACTAGTACGGGTTCCTATCAATGCAAGTACTATGTGTGTTGCAACAATATACGAATTGGCAACGTTACTTAGGATTTTCTTACTTTGACGTTGCTAGTTCTCTAGAAATTACGAAGGTTTATCTAAAATATTGCTGCTTTCCTGCTTATTACCCACAATAATTATATTAATTAATAATAGGTAATTATAATACTACCTACAACAGCGCGTCACTGTGCTTACACCATCCAACGCTACAGCAAGGATTTATAATAATAATAATAGCGTGTTCCTTACGGGCTTCGACAAGCCCTTCAACATTTTGTACCATTCTTTATTGTTTCTGAATTCTGCAGCCTTAAAAAATGCTTCCGTCTCTTAGAGTCTTCGTCAACGAAATTCAGTGACTTCGTTAATTCATCGTTCGTTATTTGTAGTGTTCACGTCCGACCAAGCCATCATTCGCATAAGCAAAACGCATTTGCCTATTTCAAGTTTAACCGTTGCCGATCGGCTCGCCTCGTCTCGAAGATCTGTGATCGGATACCCTTCTCGAATCAGCGTATAGAAGCATATATTGACTTTAGGCTTCGTATATTCTTTATTTAAAGGAAAGTTTACCGTCTTCGAGGCTTTGTATTACGACTGGCAGTTAGACAGGAGTGCAATTGAATGGAAAGCAGTTATAGTTCTAGTTGAATTATTTAGCTACGGCAAAACTCTCAATTTTCCTATTAAGGCAAAGATTTCAATGCACTTGATTATAGTAAATGAAGGCTGCGAAATACGATCGCAGAAGTTAAGAATCACACCCTTTAGAAAAGTTTGGCAGGACAAAAAAATCCAGTTATTTTTACGAGTATATTAATTAGAGGCCTATAAGGCCTTTGTCGTAGAAAATTAACACTGAAATGAGTCGGTGGCTTCTAGTATGCCCACCTGTCTTTACTATTGAGATGCTTTATCATGGGAGAACTACTACAGAACAGCAGTGGAAAGATCAAATAAGCAAAAAAGAAAAGGCGAAAAATCATCTCCTTTCAGCCAGTACTGAAACGTCTCTTACGACTGTTACGTCAGTACATTTACAGCTGACACGTTGTGCCATAATTCCGATTATCTGCTTAATTATACCACTGAGATATATAAAGGCCTAGGAGGACGGACTGTCAAACGGATGGCTACGAGTACCGAATCAAATGGACGCTTATGACGAACAGAGACGGCCATTAGATGAAGTTCCCGCAAGCGGAATCCACAACGGTCCTCTCGAAGTAGAAACACGTCTAGGAAGTGAGCTCTAAGACTTCGTTTACTACACGTAGCAAGTATGCAAGCTTCTTTTGACAATTCATTCAGTGGCTCAGCAGAGATCCAGGACAGCAATGCTAGCAAAACGTCCTCAGCTTTCAGTGGATTCAGTGGTTTCCTGTTGCTTTTTTTTCCTGCTTCTCATAGAATCGCCATCTATCATGAATGCCCTTATCTTGGTGTTCAAGGTGCCTTATCTTATTTTATTGCTTGTTTCCTCTCACCATGACCTTGCTTATCCGTTCCCACGTTGGGTCTGACCTTAGCTTATGTTTTGTAGCGAAAGCAGCGTAAGAGATCATTATTGCGAAATCCGCCTTTCTCCGTACGCAGCAATATATGTATGTCCATACGGTAAGCGTGTACGCAGCCACAGGAATGAGCTTAGGGCTACACCCTACAGCAGTATATACGGGTAGGGGTCCTATCGCCTACTGTAATATATTTTACGTGATGACAACACACAGATATCACTGGCTCTGACGTTCTTGCCTCTTGACGATGAGCAAAGGGTAGGTAACGCTGTTATGGCTTCAATGCAAACATGCGGCTGACTACCTGCTATGCAGTACACTACGTGGTGCACACGCAATAATCGAAGAAGCCCAACGATGGACAAGCAGCACGCGAAAATGGGCGCACAAGCATAAAGATGAATAATGCCACGTTACACTAATGATCCACGCACATACAAACATACGTTACCTCATGCGTCACAACACAGATTGCAACATAACACATAAATACCTATATGTGCGTATTCCGTTAGGCTGCAGGCAAGCAGGCAATATTGTGCCCCCCCGTTTTGTTACTGGAGCTTCGACGACTTAGAGCATGCCGGCGACGTATCAGGGCCCCCTTGAAGACTGACGAGGCAAATGGGGTTCGTTCTCTGGCCAGCTGATGAACATGGGGGAATGCAGGGCTTTGGACAAACGAATTAGCGAATGAACAAACGGCGAAACAGAGACTGTGGCTGTTGTTGTTATTAGTCGTCTTCTATTTCCAGTTAGGTGACAGCCATCGTTCTTGCTGCTATTGGCACTACCTGCCGCGAGCTACTCTCTTATAGGCCTTTTTCGTTCCTTCCTACGCATTTCTATACCAGGACGCGGAGGGATTTGGGGGTGACATGGCCGTACACGGCAACGCTAAACTGGAAAAAGCCGTACCTGCAAACATGTTGCAGTCAGGTATGCTATTCGTATAGGGGTGTATATATTAAGCACGAGTGATCAGGTGAAACAGGGCCAACAGGTTTGGTTTGAGGCAGTGAGCTCAATTGTGCTTTACTAGATTGCTAGACGGTTGTTTCCCTAGCGCACCTTCATTTGGCACTCGTAAGGTTAACCGCTCATGGTTTGACCTCTTACGCTCTAATGTATGTATTTGTACTAGAGCATTTCCGGCTTACGCTTTACTGCCTCTACTACCTCGGATGCTACTATGACTACTGCATGGCCGGTATCTATCGCGCATTACAAATAGTACCAATGGCCATAAAAAGTTTTTTGGCGTGCGACTGAACTGTATACCGGCTTCCTGTATGTAATGCCAATCTGCAGTGCATAGCCGCTGTTGTATTGTGAGGTACAAGAGTAGCTTTCTTTCTCCTTTTGCCTGCCTTTTTGACTTACCGCGTCGTGCATAACCCTTTTTCTTATGAGCCAAGTTTTGGCTTAATCTAGCGAGAGTTAAGCGGAATTGCCGCTGTTTAAGCACCCTGGTCCGTTTCCCTCTAGCAGGCGGATTTTATTCAGATAAGGCCACCTACAAGAAAATGCACATCAGTCTTGTTCCCCTCTGCCCACTCAAGGTCATAGAACTCGTAACAATTTGGTAATTTGGTTAGAGAGACGTATGCGCTGCATAATCTAGAATCACGTATTGTACATACAAATTACTAGCTGTTGATAGACAATGCTGCAGGTCTTTATATACATAAACGTATACAGTTTTTTTTGTATTTTCATATAAGGCTGCCAAATGCACTGAAGACGAGAGCCTGTTGTTTTTGTTGGGAATGGGGTAACTAACCGTACTGCCATCCTAAAACAGAGGATGCGGATGGAAATTAATTTTGATCAAATTGTCAATAAATTTAAATTTATATACGCACTTGAAATATACATTTATAACACGCTAAGCACACTAGGGTTTACATGATATCATACGGTATACGTTTGCGAGATTCATGAGTCGGGTTAAAACTAATGTCATCGAAATATTTATGAAATAGTCCACCTATGGTTCATGTTGTTGTGTACCAGTTATGGCATTATACATTATACACCATGATACACTACCACCGTTTGTCCTGTTAACGAGCCAGACTGGCTATCGATTGAATTTGCGGGCGGCGAGAATTGTGATCTATTCACAAATTTTGATACATATCACAAGGTTGCCTTCACTTCGTACAAAGACAATGCTCATCGGTTTCCTGAAACTCTGTTTCTTTTTTTTTGTTAAAAAAGATGATGAAGGCCGGGCACTGAATATTGCGTCACTGTTAAACTGGCGAAGTCCTTCCTAAGTCTTGTCTGTCATGGCCTCCCCGTTCGACAGAATTCGTGATTGAACTTTCGAAGCCATTTTAGGCTTTCCATTTCAGGCTTTTTGTAGTGGTAGAGTTTCTAATAGGTTGAAATGGCGACGGAGGTTTTCAGTGGATAGTGGCATCGCCGCCAGGAGGTAGACACGCCTGTTACGGGTTGTTCGATGCGATTCCAAGCCTTTGTTCGGTTCAAATGCTCAAAACCCTCAATTGTGAGATCATCTCGAGCGACGGGCGCAACGATGAAATCGAAAAGTTGCAAAACGGCTAAGAGGAATGATCGATGAGAGGAATGATCTAAGTACTGAGGACGAAGCTATTAAGTCATTTTTGCATCTTTGTGTTATGTGCTGAAAAAAACTTTTGCCGTTATACAGTATCAGCAACTTTAGGTAGGTGAATCGATCAAGATATGTTAGCGGTCGCTCTCAAGAATATAGTGTGTCACGAGCCACACCCTTTCACCTCCTTTGAACCTCATTGCCCCAATTTTAGTCAGATTGACGATTAGTTTCGATTTCAAGAAGCGGAATGTAACCTGGGGGTTCGCTGTACGTGGAAGCGACTGTTTCGTGAATGACTAAATCATCTGCATAGAGAAGAGTCTTTACGATATTTCTAGGGCTACGTATCATGCCCAGAAGGCATTTAAGCAAAATTGAAAAGAAGACAGGGCTTAAGCTATCGTCCTGGGCCACATGTGTAGTCTGGAAGAACACTAACATGTCCGAAACCCATCATCGATTGTAATCCTGTTCTCTTGGAGTATTGCTGCTATTAAATTAAGCACATTCACGGAAATTCCAACATTAGAGAGGGACCTTAAGGCTAGGTATCTTGATGTAGAGTCAAAGGCGGTTTTGAAGTCCATATATACTGTGTGGGTTTACTTCCGATGGCTGCTTAAGGGTCATTTGATATCAGAAAGAAAGACCTCCCATATCGTTTCGATCGAATGCTGTTTCCGAAATTCGTATTATTTTTTTCGTACCGCACTCATAACCGTAGTCTTCTAGTCAGTAAATACGAAAGAGGTTTGTAAGAAACACTCCTTCGTGATCCTGCGCCGTGACGTCTGTCGGCTTTTGGGACAAAGAGAAGCGGTACATCCAGCCAATGAAGCGAAAATGGTACGAGACGAAGATATTTATAGAAGAAAGCCGTTCAGAACGGCGCTAGCCCTATGGCGGCCTTGAGGTGTTCATTCCAGATCCTGTTTGGTCCCGTTGTCTTCCTTCAGGATAAACTTTCGAGCACCTGAGTTACCTTCAGGATACAGAACTCTTGGCCTAATCTTTTATGTGTGCCCGTTGTAGATACGTCCCACGTCGCGGTGATCTGTGTGGGGGACAGTGTTACTACAGAAGAATATCCCACTAAAACGATCGGTAAGCACTAATGAAGCAATGGGATACGATGTAGGCCTGCGGGGACCAAGCCATTTATATGACTGATGCTCGGCCTATCTTATGGGAATCGCGTCGTGCTGTTCTCGGTATTTCTTGCGTTGGGTGGCATATATTTCACGATAGAGCATGGCGACCATTGCGGCCAGTGACTTCGATCGTAGTACTGCCAGTAGCCTAAAGACATCTCGGTACGGTAGGTAAGGTGGCAATTATAATCAAATAAAGGCCGATATGTGCCGAGCGGACTGGATAAACCGAAGCTTGCACAATGTCGACGAGATAACGCGAATAGAGCTCGACATCAATCGCATCTGGTACTGGGAAGATTCATAAGCCCGCTCTAAGAGCTTCTTCAAGTCTAATTTACGCAGTAAAGGTCTAGTTCTCCAGCCAAGCAGTGGTCTGAAGGGCATATTGAAGTCTAATCCGACAAGAATGAATGACTAAAAGGCTGTCCTTTTTGACGAAGAAAGTGATTGTGTTCGGCGTACTTGAGTTTTTCTTTAGTGGCATGCATTGCAAAAATATCTGTGGCCGAGCCTCCTGCAAAATTGAAAAACGTGGCTGAATGTCTTCGTGGGGTTGATTACTCTGCAATTATACATTATCAGTGTATTTCGAAGGACTAAAGTCCGGCTTGGAATGGGCTGACCCAGGTTCGTATTGAAATATCGTGCCATGATGATGAGAGCGCTGAAAGTAAGATTCGACACGACCCGTAGGTCGCGAACAAGCTTCTCCACGAGGGTCAGAGCGCACTCCTTCTCACTGGATCGCACATACGCCTCCACAAACCGTATTCTAAAGCCACACGAAGCTATGGCATTCTTCTCTAAAACACATAGGACGGGGCCCTAATTCGATGAATTTAAAACACTCAGACTCCACCACTGAGGCATTCATAGTTGGTTTTCTTCTGCGTAAAGCAGTAGACGAAATGAACTGCCGATAAATTAGGCCGGCCGGTTGCATAGATGAGCACAAGGGTATCGACTAAATCTCATGCTTTCGGTGCACGTAGCGACAATGTAGAGGCGTTCCCGCAGTTCCACTAAACGATTCTTTAGTGTTGTTCACGACTCTGGCCTAAAAATAGCTAAATTGCGCAATCGGTCCCAAGCATTGACCGCGCAATTTAGGGCTGCTGTTTTCAGCGCGACCAAAATCTGGTTCAGAAAGTTGTCGACCTTCGACGGTGGCAGGAGCTGCGCAAATACCATGCTAGGTGCCGACACATTATTAAACCGATTCAGATAATAGGAAACCCTCTTCGAAGCAGCAACGATCCTTCGATGCACCTTTTACGAGACATGCTATTGTATTCAGGCCGGCGGATTGAACTCTCGGATTTCAATGATACAGTTAATCTGGCCTAGGCCATACAATCGTAGCGTTTTTCATGAGTCTGTGAAGACGAAGTAACTATTGAATGTGCTAAATAAGCTGCATTGCTAGACTGTCCCTACTTTTGATGTAAAGTACTGTTCAACTTATTAGGAGGATAAATACGCATATTTGAATAAGGAAATTAGTTAAGGACCTAAGTATCTATACTAAAACGTCGCATCTGGTAGAAATGAAATGTAACACTTTCAGCACTTTTCTTCATTTTATAATTTAGCTCAACTAAGTAAATTCGTTTAATTAAATATTTAAATTCAAATTCTGTTCATCTATTACAAGCTCAGTTGTTTAGAATTAGTCGTGAAATTGAAGGATGTTGGTCATATCATTCCGTCTTTCCCTAACATTTAATGCTATTAGAATACTGTTTCGGTAAATGTTACCACGAGCGGTAATAGGAAGCTATGAAACACGAAGCTACTCCGTGTATACAATAGCTCAAGGAGATCACTATAGTTACTCTGGTAAGTGTATGTCTTATCTACATAATCCACTTATAACATTTTTTGTAAACAATCTTCTAACACCTCAAAATTCGAATTGGAGCTTTGACCTGGCGTAGTACATATTCTTATACTAATTGCGTTAGAACAAAGTCCCAAATTCGCATGTTTCGCGTACCACAACCTATTAATATAATATCGTCCTTCTTTTTTTGCCCTTTTCTCCTTAGGCCGTTGCTAGTCATTGAAAACTAGTAACATAGCAGACATCTCGCCATTGGACCTGGATCCTCGACACCAGGTTAACCAACCAACGTGGTCCAACTCGACTCAATATAAAGATACTAGCGAGACTTAGGCAGACACACTGACTTAACGTTGACGCGAGCCTCCTCGCAGGAGAAGGAGGACTGAACTGTCAGAGATGAATTGGTACTGGGTAGCAGCAGCCGGAATGCTGCTGAGTCTGTCGGTTGGGGTGACGGCCGTGGTGCTGCAGAGATTCTATTTCCAGTATGCCCTCATAGATATCATGGCCATCATTGGTTTTATGATCTTCACGTCTACACTCGTGTCGCTCATCCTAACTCGGCTCGGATTCGCGTTCAAACGTCTGCTGGCTCGTTCACAATGGGCGGACATGCTTGGAATTATCACGTTCCGCAACAACAGTGCCTTAATGTCGCAGCGGCCGGCGGGATGCTTCCCTTGTCAACCATCGCCCACCCAGCCAGCGTTCTGTCCCGACAATTCGGGCGACATGCTGACAATCTTCGAGGACTACTCGCAATACCCTCCGCAGCCGCGGCGTTTATTCGACACGCACCGGCTAAGTCCAACCACATCGCCGGAAGGCGGCGTAGGGGTCGGTGCTGGTCTTGTCGGAGGCTCGCCACCAACAACAACGACGACGACAACAACAACAAATGCCCTGCAGCCACGGGTCTGTCTTCCAGACTCGGACGAGGCGTTGCTGTACGTGGTACGATCGAACGGGACGTTCGTGCACCTCGACACGCACATCGTCAGCGCCAACAATTGTTGCAACAGGCTCGCAACGGTAGGCCTAGGGCCAGAGGACCTCCCGCCACCGTATCATACGGTGCTCGCCGCATTCGAGCAGGAAGAGCCACCCCCGCCATACGGTGACGGCATGTCCATTACGCCCGATGAGGTTACCGGCGATGACAAGAAAGACATACCAGGGCATAATGACGACCGGACGCCAGTCATCAAGGAGCAGCACCATCAGCAGCAGCAACGACAGACGCTGACGACGGGGGAGAAGCTCGGGAACGAGGCAGGCACCGACGATCGAACAAGCTCAGGTTCAACGGAACAGCTATCGCATATACAACAGCAGCAACAGGACTCTCAACCGTTCTTCTCAAGTACCGTAGTAGTTGATGAAAATGATAGCGGTGAAATGGAGCAGCAATTGGATTTGGCAGTACAGCGAGACCGGGAAACATCGCCACATATTTAAAGACAACAGCTGCAGCGATAGGCGCTAGGTAAAGTACAAGTGGCGATGACGACGACAGGCGGCGATGAAGAGCGCCATACGCCTCCAAAAAAGGCATAGGCCAGAGGAGCGAAGCGTACACCTAAGACGGCAAACACCGTAGCAGCTGTAGAGACAAGAACAGCGACTGTCGCCAGCCTACCAACCCCCACAATTGAGTGCTATGAAAGGACGTGACATTGGTGTGAGCCTCGAATACAACGACATGAAAATAAGGGCTGTCGTGACTAAGTAATGCCAAGAAAAGCTCGGCCAGACCGAGAAGATGCAGGAAAAATATGGGAAAGCTGCTGGGTGCAAGTCTGTTCAGGGAAAGCAAATAAAAATAGAAAGAAAGGAAGGGTCAGCGTACACAGTAGCGGGAGCGGAAAGAGATGCTGACACAAGAGATACAACTACTAGGAGAGCGACAACAACGGATGAACCTTTGCCCCCCATTCGCCAGCTCCATGGAAGAGGTAATGATGATAAGAAAAAAACAGGCGATATTACGCAATTCTACGTAGAGGAAATGGACGAGGAAGACATGACTAGAAGGCCTCAGAGAGGTTAGTTTAT